>NC_091490.1:2259922-2410636 GCF_947461875.1 Haliaeetus albicilla
TATTCTTTATGCTTCCTACAGCCATTTGTGAGCACAAGAGAAATATTTGGCCTTCTCTTTCTAAATTGTGCCTACAGATTTCTGAGTTATGTCTCTCAAACCTACCCTCTGCATATAAATCGTTCCTTTGTTGAAGATACTACCTATTTATAGAAGGCTATGGAATTAATGCATGAAGACAACCAAAATGTTTTAAGTACATCTAAAGTTACAGCTAAGCCCCACAAAAACAAGATAACTTGAAGGTAGAGCGGATTTTTACCCACGATATTGGAGAGTATTAACTCCCAGACCAAAACCTGAGTACTTCAAAACTCAATTTAAAAATCATAGTCAGTATAGATGGTACCACAACATGAAAAACACTTCCAGCCTCATATCCAACTGCAAACATCTCAGCTTGAACCAAGTGTGTTGAAAGAGTTAGCATCAGGACGGCTGGTTTGCACCCTGTGGTTATCACCCCTACGATAAATACGTTTACGTTTCGGTACTGATACAAAGATATGCCAAGAGCACCTGCCACTCTGACCGCAGTTATCTGTGGGCTGCGGAGCACCTCGAGGAACTCCCTGTGTTCCCAGCCAGAAGCAGAGACCTGGGGTTTCGTTCCACCACTCCATCGTCTCTTAACAGAGTTTCTGCTCCTCCATCAAGGCCAGGTTGGACAGAGCTTTGAGCAACCTGGTCTAGTGGAAGGTGTCCCTGCCCATGGGGGGTTGGAACGAGATGATCTTTAAGGCCCCTTCCAACCCAAATCCTTCTATGATTCTATTGATCGACACAACCCAGCTGCCGTTCAGTCTCTGCATCACTTGTGCAGGGGACAGACCTGAGTTTTAAAACGTCCCTATGAACAAATGCTGACCACGAAGTTTCCCATTTCTCCACCGTGCATTTACAAGAACAGATAGGCTGGTGTACTCCCAACTGCAGTCAACTATTTCCCATTCCCCCAAAACAACACCTTCCAAAGCCCCAGTCCAGCCAGAGCACCCCTCAGCACAGCGCAAAGCCCTCTCCTCTCCCCCCCCCAAAAGCAGCAGCGACTGATGCCCCACATCATCCACGCATGGATGGGAACCACCAGCTCCTCTCTTGAACTTGGTGGAGAACTCAGTGCTCCGAACCTAAAGGCCATGCGGGCTGGCCCCAGGCTGCACTGTTTAAACAGCTTCTCTGAAACGCGTCGTTAGCATCTGGTTTTAACGAGCCCTTTGCAATATGGAGCAGTTGTTCGTTCACTCACATACCCACCTGTCAGTGAATGGTTACTTGGTTGATTTATTTTAATTAATACATTTTTAATAGTTCCAGCTAGCAAACAGTTACGCTTCCACCAACCTCTACAATGCTTTTTTTTAAAGTTTAGTTAAAGAGTTTGCTTATGCATGATGGGACAGAGGAAAAGAGAAGCTCAGAAGAGGACCAAGAATGCATAAAAGAGGAACAAAATGCCTGAAGATACAGTGCAAATGGCTAACAGTAATTAACAAATCTCATCCCTGATGCATGCTCTGAACAAGCAACCTGGCGGTTACAAAGGTCATGATTAGCAAGATTCAGGCTGAAGCTGTAACTAGAATATGCTTTATTTCCACCTGTGCACAGGTTACGTGGATTCTTACAGGATAACCCCTATCCCCTCCTTTGTAAATCAATATACTGACAGGGCTCCCTTTGAGCTGTACAGTTTTAAATTACATGAAACTCTGCTGATTGATCAAATCGGCTCCGATGGCCCCACTTGTCTCCAGGACCCATCTCTGACAACCCTCCCTCTTAGGATTACAGTCCCGCTGAGCATTTATGTCAGTTCTACACTTCCTAGAGCTACAACTACTTACGTTGCTCTTGCAACTACAGCAATGTATTTCTCCTTTCTGCGAATGAAACGCTTTTTTCCGTAACACCCTCTGCTCTGCACAGGCGTTAGCACCGTCCCTAACTAACGCACACGGTCTCTCCTCTTCACTGCATTTGCAATTCTGGCACACCGATTAACGCTTCCCACCCCTTTCCTCCTGATCCAATATTCCTCTGTCTTAAACTACTAGGGTTTCTTCTCAAGAGGAACTTGTGAAATTCAACCAACAACTCCCCCTGCCAAAATGTCAAGGGGAAGCCATGGTAATAATTCCAAGACAGGTCTAATATGGGCTCTGCTAATGCACAGCAACACCTGCTGCTGCGTCAGGCGCAGCCACATGATTCCTCACTTATCTCCGTCCTTCAGATCTGGCACGTCGCTGAGTGCTGGCAGCAAAGGCACATCTTCCTTCCTGAGCTCGCCCAGCCTGATCTGCCGGCACCGGACTGCATCCCCCATGGCCGGGTGCCTTCGGAGCTTGCTCGCACACAGAAACAGTTTTGCAGGGGCAATGTTATGCAGATTTTGACACTCCCGTGGCCGCTGCTTGTCGAGATCCTGCTGGGATCTTCAACACGCACGCCTGGATAGCACATCTGAACTCTCCTCTACTGCTGCAGACAAATGGGCACGTACAGAGAAAGGAAAGCTGAAGTATTTTGGTACAAAGATGACGGATGCCAGTAACGTGCTTGTCTGAAACTACGAGACTGTGTGATGCGTAGCACAGCAGTTGTATATCTGACACCTTGATTACATGGTCCTTATTCTTCTGCAAGCATTACATCTGCTTGGGGAGCGAATACAGGAGTCAAACAGAGCGAGCACGGCAAGGCGGCCAGCACAGCCACCCGAACAGCACGTGCTGGACTGCTTCGGCCGGGCAGGGACACGTGCCACCAACACCCTTTGGCCTCCCCAGCACACAGCAGCCGTGTGAGCCGGCGAGGTGACACGGGCCACCAGGTCTGTCCGGCAGAAGGACGGGGGGTGTCTGGGCAGCGCCGTGCCACTGCCGTGGCTCCCCCGGGCCGGCACAGCCGGCGGCGGGAAGGAGAACAACCTCACCGTCCATCCCACCCCACAGAGCAGTACTTCTCATCTCAGCTGTCGATAGATTCATCAACGCCTCTCTGAGTGCGGAAGACACAGCCCTAACGTTTATGCAATGTAATGACAGACGCTGTTGGTTTTTTTAATTAAGAAAACCTCTCACTGACGTGAACCTGTCCTCGGGAAGGGAGGACACACGGCACCTCGCACAGAGAACTCAAGCAACCGGTGGGACCCTCCCTCCTTCCCCTTCTTGCTGCCTCCTTGTTTCTAGGGGCCCTGTTTCTTCCTTTCTTAACGTTTGCTTTAACCAGAGGTCTTCCGATAATACAATAATGCATTTTTCCTCTTCTCTAAACATTCACCTTTCCATTCTCCTGTCCCTGAAACACCACACACGGCCCTTCTTGATGAGCAGACTCTGTGCTCTGGAGAAGGAAAGCTAACTGTGTATCTTTACAGCACCGTTTAAACGCTCAGAGCCTTGATATTTTTATTAATATATACAAATACTAAGCTATAGGTTCATCTTGGAGCCTAATGCAGAGGGAGCCACAGTTAAACGATTATAAGCAATAATAAGATTACATAGAATAAATTCTATGTAAGACCAGAATATATATGTGTATAGGTAAGACTACAGAATACAGTATTTGAAGATCTAGAATGTAAAATTGTCTCTAGTTTTTGTATTCTTACAAGATGCTGTATAGACTACAGAGAATATCTGCAACTGTAAGCCCATATATATCACACTACCCAATGACCTCATACCTTAACTCCAACCGCAGACCTTTACCTATAAAAAGGAAACCCGTTTCAGTGCAGTCTATCAAACACAAACCCGTGGGACATGCCTCTGAAGTTTCCCTCACATCTCCCTCTGCCCTAACACGACCAGATTAGAGCAGAGGCAGCAGCGGCAGCTCCATCTGCTTATTAAAATGCAAGAGTAGTTGACAACAGACTTGAGAAGGTACAGAGGTAACACCATGAAATCACACAAGTGGAAAGACATTTTAGTGACTCATTACTTTTTAAAATGAAAATGTATGTTCATACACATCTTATAACAAAAATAATTAAGCACAATAGAAAATTCTCCATCCTCTTCACACCCCACCAATTACTAGGCATTGTGAGGGTGCGTTGTGAGATCAAAATCTGATCAGGAAAGACAGAGGAAAAGAAAATATTCAGCAAGCACCGTGACAATCTTACAGCCCGGGGAACACGCATATCCTTATCAATGCTTCCGTTCAGCAGCTGCTTTTTGCAAATGTAAAATCGCACACTTTCAAGCTCTTTTGCCCACCAGAACTGCTCTGATCCGGACAAAACCAAGTAATACTTACCAAATCCACGAATGACGCCGATTAGGTAAAAAATTAATATTTAACATCTTCCAAGATGATACTTGTCTTCTACTGGTCTGAAAATATTCAGTACATTTTCCGCTTGTTCCAAACTTCTTTTCTGAAGTTGTATCAGTGGCACGTAGATGTTTCCAGGAGTTTTTATTCTTTGTGATTACATGTCAACTCCCATTGCAGGGTGGATGTCACTTTATATACGAATGCAAATGACTTGGCAATCAAAATGTGAGGGTGCATGTGGAACAGCCTCTACGGACTCCCATATTTCTTCATTTATATCAGAAGAAGAAGAAAAAAAAAAAATCTATTTCTGGCAAAGCCCTGACTGCAGTTTCCTGCTCTCATTTGTATAATCCCTTCTAGTGATCCTGAGACAGGGGGTGAAAAAAAAGCAAGCCTTTTCCAAGCTGGAGAAACATCCCCATTTTCCTGTTTATCCTTTCCAGGTCATATCCCTCGTTCATTCACTGCCTTCACAGACGAATCAAAGTTTTCGGATGCTGCAGAAACTCCGCTCCCAGGTCCCTCCTGCGCAACCCGCTCCGCACCACAGACGCGAGGATGACATTCCTGGGGTGACGGGGTGCAGGCAGCTACGGGGAGGACCCAGGTCCCTGTCCAGGTTAGGGGTTACAGGCAGGAGGGAGCACGTCTCTACAGCAAAAGGCCTGGCTTATCCATCCCACCAAACTAGAAGAAACGGCAAAGCTTTCAGAGGGCTGCAAGCTCCCTGTAAGGGGTCATTCTGCACAGACACAGGCGTGCTCTGCGTTACTGCTGTCACTCAGGGACGGGTCTGTGTTTCTGGACGGCATCCCTAGCTGCCTCTCCAGCCCTCCCTCTGCCTGGCTGGAGAGGTGCTCTGCCTGCAGGAAAATCCTCCCAGCAGCTACGTCCGCAGCTGCAACTTCACCCAGAGCCTTTGAGCGAGAGCAGATTTGCGTGTCTCTGCATAAAATGGAATTTTACAAGATTTACATCTAAATCCCGCCGCTAAACATCAAACCCAGCACAGCTCCCTGGTGCATCGAGACGTCAGGGGGTGGGTGGTGGGAAGACAGCCGCCACGGAGCCGTGCGGGGAGCAGCTCCCGAAAAAAGGGCTTTCCGCAGCGGAGCAGCCCGGGGTTTGGCTGCCAGCCCCCCACCACGCACCCACAGCCGCACCGGGGCTGCCGCCGGCGCTCGGCGAGGCTGCGCCTCTGCCGGCGTCGGCGCTGGGGACGCAGAGCCGGGGAGGGGATCTAGGGACAAAGGGAGGGCTGGTTAAATAAAGGAGAATATAAAGCGCTTCCAGCAGCAACAGTGCGATGGTTTGGGAACGCTGAAAAGGGGATCTGCCCACGCGTCCCTGCCCAGGGAGCACCTCCGCCCACCCTGACGCGGGGGCAAGGAAGGGGGTTACGCTAATGAGGCTGGAGGGTATGCTGCGCTTCCGTCTGTTTGGGAAACAAGAAGTTCAATGTCAAGAAATGCACAGTTAGCTATGAGCAAATTTTCCGTTTACTGGATTTTTTTTTTTTCTCCCAGTGAAGTCTCGAGACATTTCACCTTGACAACCAAAAGCAAGGGATTTTATCATCAGCTGAAATCGAACGCATAAGCAAACGTGTCTAAATGGGCTTTCTATAGGTGATGTATAAATGGGCTTTACATTTCATCAGAGTCATAAGTGATGCAGACTGTTCCCTACCCACAGAGAGGAGGGTACCCAAAGCAGCGAGAGGGGAGCCCAGCAGCCCGGGGCACTGAGCAGGGGATGGCACCCCACGGCTCGAGGGGTCTCATCCCTATGCCGAGACCTGAAGCCTGCCAGACCACCCTGTCCATGCGTTGTAAGTCCAAACTGGAAAGGGGAATGAGTAACTGTTTTATTAATTAAGATCTCAAATCCAATTTCAAAATACACAGGACCGGGTAGACTGGCAATGTCGTTACATACTAAGTCACAACTCAACAGTTTGCGCCGAGACAGTCAAAGCTAAGCAAAAACCCAGACTGGAAGAACTACCTGCTCCTCTTCTGTAACTGTTAGGTGAAACTTGAAATCATATTTTATTCTACTGACATTAAAAAACATTTTATAAAAATGTAGGGGCAACTTAAAAGTATAATAAAAAAGTGAGCGTGCCTGTAAAGATAGAGTACAGATAATCGATACGCAAACAGTTTGCGCCTCTCATTTGCTTCGCTGCATCTCCACTGCTGCCAATTTGTTTTGAAAGGAGCCAGTTTTACACGCAGTGACGAGTAATTTTGCTTTCAGATCAGTGTAGACCACAGAATTATGCAACTTGGATATGAAAAAGGCCCAGAAACATACATGGATGTAGATAAATATACAGATACACAGACACATGCACATCTTCAACTCCAGCCTGCAGATTGTACTACGGGTACAACAGGTAGTTGTACAAACAGCCATTTTTACGTGCAGCCAGCAGAGACATCAATTCTGCTGTTACTGCCTTCAAAAAGGGAATTCACATTTTCAAAAGTGATGTTTCTTATGCTGGACACGCGTGTTGGTTTGGACATAGTTGAAAACTCAGCTCAGAAGACATTTCAGGCATTTCTTAATGATGCAGGAATTCTAGATCACTGTGCCCTCCATTTCTTCTGTGAAGTAAAGCCCAGCATCACAGGCTTCTTCTATACACGCTTGGCACTTACAGCCAGGCTAGCAAAACCCAGCATCACAAACCCACTGATATACCTCATATGGTTTTCATAAATGAAAAACACTGTGTGTGAGAGTTAAATTAAGCAACTCCCCCCATGGGGCAGGCTGAAATTTAATTTGCTGTCAAATAAGAGAAATTCAGCTCACATAATGAGCTTAACCCGAGCCTCTGGGCCATTCCCACTGGATGTGCCAACATCGTGGGCTTGGGAAGAAACAAACCACTGTCACCTCCCAAATCTCCCACCCATCACTCTGCTGGCTTCTCATTCAATCTGCACCCAACAAGTTGAAAACTCTCACAATTTCATGTGACTCAAAGAAATTCCTTTTTAATGTCCTCCTCTTGCCCTACACGATTCTGCCTTTTGAGCTTTTCCCCAGCTCCCAGGCTGGTACATTAAAATATTACCAGGTTTAAAATGGCTGTGCTCTCCACCCCCCATGCCTGGGAAAAAACATCAGCATGTCCCTCATGAATAGAAAGTCTGCCACATTGGCCTTCAACACTTTTCTTGGTGAACAAGACAAAATTAATTCACTGCTAATTTGGTAACAAACGTTTCTGTGCACTATTGCTTCTTTTCTGTCCTACCCCACTGAGATTCCGCATTTTCTCTCCCTGCTTCCATTTGTATGGTATCTCTCTTCACGCTTCCAACCTTTCCCTTCATCGAGCATCCTGAACTTGATGTGGATAATTGCAGGGAACACGGCAGTCATCAAATGGTGGCCAGGTGGGAAGGATAATAAGTCTTTCTCCCATTTTTTTCTCCTATAGCTTCTCAGACAGTTGAATAATTATCCTCCACTGAAGACCCAAATGAAAGACTAGCAATTGCAGTATCAACATGACATAAATGAATATAACTCCCAGGGCTGTGATCAGAACCCACTTCTACCTCGCTTCTGGGTCTAAGCACCGCTGAGTGCCCTGCCTCCTACTCCTACACACTTCAAAAAATCATCAGATTGTTCATTTTGGTCTTTATCCATTGGGTGCCACATCTACATATTTAATATGTTTATTAATTAGAGGATAAAATGGCTTTGCAAGCCCTACTAATGATGAGTCCTAGTCCCATCGGTCCATCCTGGCAGCCCCAACACCGATGCTCCACTAGGGAAACCTCAAATATTTTGTGAAAAATTGCACAGACTCTTCAAAACCATTTGCTAGACAACCAGCACGTAACATTTTTTCCACGTCTTTCAGAAAAGTTACATAATGCAGCCATTGCGCAGCTGGCCTGATATCGTGCTGGCTTGAAACACTCCAGGCCCTTCAGCACTTCGTTACCTTTATTCCCTCAATCAACAGCAGGTCGCTGCGAAGGCTCAGGAATGTTCTCTGTCCTCGAAAGGCACAGATACAGCAGCCTGAAAAAAAATCAGCTCATATTTTGGATATCTTGAGACAAACCAGAAGCACAGCACATTTGTAAAAACATGCACATTCGATGCTGCCTCTTTCCAGGTTAAAGACCCTATCCTAATGCAAGAGTATAATGGGGTTTTCATCCCAGATAAATAAATAAAATACTAAATAAATTTAGAGGAATATTTTGTCTTCCTCCTCGTTGTTAATAGTGGAATAATCAGGATAACATGCAAACACCCTAGCTTACAATCAAAAAGCATGAAAACCACTCAGAAACGAACTCCAATGCTGCTCCCCGGTATTTTATTAGCTCTTTTGCAGAGCAGTATCGACCCTTTCACAAATGTTTATATTGTTGGGGTTTTTTGTCACGTGCCGCCGCCACAGGCTGCTTTGCGGAGTACAAAGCTATCTATTGATTTGGAAAGGATGCAATTGCTTGTGCACCAAACCAACTACTCAGCCACGCAGAAGCTTTTCATTCATTCCTTCTTTCTGGCCACACTGATTCATAATGATGAAATACTGATTTGCAATTCAAATTTCCTTCTTTCTCTTAAATAGGCTGCCCAAGGACTGACCCAAGAGCTCCAGGAACATTACCTTGCCAACCCTTACATTAAATACCAGCATTCTCCATGTAATACTGAAAAATATACTTAATTAAGAAATGCAATCATAAAACATACACATCTATTCAAAATAATTAGCTCATCAAACATAATTTTAGGATAATCTGTTTTTCTTGAATTTTGGAATTCTATTCACCAAATAATAAGCTACACCTGCTGTAAGCTGACTTGAAACCTGCAGGTAATTCGGTGTGCCAGGAAACTACTGGCTCCAAAATCTGACCTGGATCTCACACACTCTTCTGCAAAATGCGTATGCCAAAGACCTCCCAGGAATACAAGGCTAAATAAGCCGAGTGTTGGACAGCAGAAAGTAGCAAGCATAATTATAGGTATCTATTCATTAGGGACAGGCTCACCGAAATCTCTTGCCAATCCAGATGACTGTTTAATTGTCAACTCAACTCTTCAGCGATGTTTTTTCCCCTGCTCTGCAGCTGGTGCAGTCCCTACACCTGTGCGATGGGTGTTTAAGAGGTGCTGAACGTGAATGATGGGCTCCCTCACGTTGTCTTACACTCACGTTAAACTCGGCCTACAGAGCTCTGGGTAAATACAGGCGGGAGATGGCACAAGCACTTTATGTTTTCTGAAAGTGGTATCATTAAAAGTCATTTGGCAGCAGGAAACTGCAGTTTCTGGAGCAATGCTATCAATATACCCTGAATCTCTCCTCCACAAATGCAAAAATAAAGCTCCCCCCAGGACGATTCATCTTTTCGAAACAGATACATCACCTCCATCTTTCTCACCAACACCTTCCTTCCCCGCTTCCCGTAAATAAAACCGTACTTTCTAACGGGTAAGACTCAAGCCAAGCAACTTAACATGGAAGAGGAGGCGTTTCAAAGCAAAACCATTCACTTAAAGGGGGCTAAATCCGAGAGACGGCATTCGCCTTCAGACAAGAGCGCAGGCTTTTCCCTCGGAGAAACCCCCAAACCTCTCTGGCCACCGCACAGGGAGAAGCGAGCACCGGACACAGAGCGATGCGCGGGGCATCACCTTCTGCGCTGCAGAGCATGCATCGACATGCAGGACCCAGCTCTTACATTGTACCGCAGCCCAGTGAGCCACAACAATGTACCAGACTGGTGTGGGTAAAGTGGGAGAGAGTCAGAAAGAGCCTGTACAAAAAACAGAGGAAACTAAACAAAGGGGAAAAAAAAGGGAAAATCAGCTTGCTGATACTCGATCCTGCAACCTCCCAGCGAACGTTTCTGAAAAGTTTCCAACAGAAAATAACATAATGAATCAACAACAGCAGCTGGTTTGTGAATACCAAGTGCCACGTTCTTCAAAACAATCTCCAAGGGGTCTTAGTACTGACTTAGCTTGCAATTAATTAGTGGGAGAGTTTTTATCTATTTTATGTCAACAGCATATATGATGACATCTTTAGAATGCACATTTTTGGTGAGAGCACATCAAAATCTGAAAGCTGGGAATGTGCCGTATACAGAAGAAGTGCATGCATTGAACAGGTTTCCATCTGGATTATATTTTGAGTTTTACTGCATCTTTAGGGAGCTTTAATTTTATGTTCCACTTTGGCTACTTCCAACCTCTAAAGCTTTCGCAAACCAATTTGTGGAAGAGATGCTGCAGGGGATGCAAGTTCCCACCGCAGCACGCGAAGTGACTAAACCAAAACCAAGCATCATTTATCTGATGGATACAGAAACTACCAGAAACTTAGGCTCTGTGCCTAAGACGACATTTGTTTGCTCTCGATGCTCCACTTCTTTGGACACGCAGTTGCTGTACTACCTCGGTTAGGGAAGAAACACTGACAGCTGCTTTCTGGATGAAACTAAATGAAGTAACAGAGAAAAAGTGCTGTAATTCCTTGCATATCAGAATATTATCACCTGTAAGCAGACTAATAATTAGAGATGAGGCATCTCAGAGTAGTTAGGCGGTAATGTATCAAGCATTGTGAGGCTTCCCAAGCTTTCCACGCCGTGACTCTGGGTCCCCCCGCCATCGGTGGAGCCATCTGGAAAAGCAGATGCCGAACGAATGCCTGACGCCGGCGCGCTCTTCCATCTTCCCACTCCCTGCTGCAGGCCAGGATGAAAATCTGAGCCCCACACCAGGCTGGACGTCTTCTGGATGAGTAATAAACCCCCACAAACACAGCCCTGGGCTCTGACGTGGCCCTGGTGTTTTCAGACTCTAAAGCTGGACTCGAATTTAGATACCTACGTAAAGGACCGGATTTCTAGACGTGATAAAGTACGAGGACCAGGGCGGCGGGTGGGAAGGCACTCAGCAGCAACGAGCTTTGCTGGCTTCCCTAGGCCTCACCTACAGCACTGATTTATACGTGAAAAAAATAATTCCCTCTTTAACATAGGTCATAATATTATGACTTATAACCCTCAATGCTTTTTTCTTTTTTTTTTTCATGTCTTCAACCCTTTAAGCTGTAGCTTTTGAGAGCATTAGCTTTCGTATCTCCTTGACTGAAGAAGGGGTATTTTTACATGATGGCATTTTGTGTTAAAACAAGCAGATGACAATTTCGGAGTGCAGTACTTAAGGAGCTATTTCGTGACAGGAGACGAGGGAAAGCAGCAGTTTCCTCAGGCACTCAGATTGCTCCTTTCTGCTCTCTCCCGTAATGTTAACTCCCATCATGCTCTCAATTTCCTTTGAGTACAAATCCATCTGCACAAAAATATTTTAAAATATTTTCTATTACATCTGATTTTGTGACAGGGAGGAAGCCCCAGAACAGACAGGAAAATTCAATCACATTCTCCATATGCTTCCTCACTTGCAAGCAAGTATTTTACATCCACCCCTGGCCATGGCCATGGTGATGCCAAGTGAACCCCAAGAGGAGAAGCTTCCGAATCTTTGCAAATTTACCACTTAGCACTTGTTTGGACGTGAAATGGCCACCACCAGCTTCTGAACACAGGCTGGTCCCAGCACAGCCTGTCACCACTGCACCCATCTCCAGGTATCACATCCTTACAGCAGTCAAATACTGAGTGCAACCATCCGGGGCAGGACAGAGAGAAGGCTCTTACCTACAAGGCTAGGAACAAGGCTCTTCACCTACCTTTAACAAATATTACAATCCCTGATTTTCACTCTAAAGAAGATAATACAGTATCTCGAACCCTGTAGGAAATCTTCAGTTTCTCAGACTCCTTCTGAAAACTAAAAAAGCTAAAACAATATTGCAAAACTTACCAGTGTTAAGATTTTGTTTAATACATCATTTCCTTGGCATATTGAAACTTCCCTCTCAATGATATATTATGTTTCTGTAACAAAGAAGTAACTTATATTGACAATAGATATTTTTTCCTATTGAAATCACTCTCATTTTAACTTCCAGCAGCAGAATAATACATGTCTCTACGCATTCATCCAAGCCAGGAGATTTTGGCATGCTAAAACTGTGAAAAATCAGAACAGTGATAATTTTTAAATAATTTGAAAACAGTGAATGTGCCATCATTATCCCAGAACATTTCCCAGAGTTAGCTCTACAAAGTAAGTCATGCTTTGTCATTAAATGCCTGTCACAGAGCGCAGCACACTGTGAAATACATACAGCACATGGCAATAATTTGCTCTGAACCAGGTCCAAGGTGGGTGAGCTCCAGGGTGGCTTAGACGTGCTGTGGGTACTTCTACCTCCTCTCAGTGCTCCTGGCACTGCTGGTCTCTGGTTTTAAATCTCCTTCACTTGAGGGCATGAAAGAAGTGGTGGTGGTGTGTTGAGCGCAGGACATTTTCTCCTTTTTTGCTATATTGGCTGAGCTGTAGTCTCTGTTCCTGTAAAACTGCAAACCCCTAAGCATGGGGAGCATGGGGAACCCCACTCAAATCCTTCAGTGGCCAAGCAAGGTGAAAACAAGAGAATATTAACTATAGTTTAACAAAAAGGTTAGCGAACTTGAAGAAACACACTTGGAAGCTGTATCAAGGAGAGAACAGCTTCATGGCCACATTTACTGTTTTTATACAATCCTCATCTCTTACAAACACTTCTGCTGTCTTGTGGCCATTAAACTAATGTATGTATGAGCTAGATGGACATTTAAACATCCATCCAAATACTTTCCATCGGGATCACTTTGCAGAGATCTCAAATGCAGTGCAGCAGCAAGACAGATGAGCTGAAATGGGACTGAATAAAAATGATGTGCTCTTTGCAAACCTGCTCTTCCCGTGTATTTAGCAACACATCTTGTCACTTAACATAACTAACTATTATATTTTGTTCTCACTGAATACACAGAACCATTATTCTCAAGGTACATACGTCAGAAATCCATCTCCCTCATGTTCCCATCTTCCCCAGTGGGAAATCAGCTTTGCAAAACAGAAACAATGGACATAAAGAAATGCAGAGGGAAAGGACTTCTTAAAGTCATTATTATTTTTTTATTTTCTAAGTTTATTGCCTGGGTTGAACCTAATTAGAGAACAGGTATACCCTGATGGAATTTGAGGGAATACCTACTTTGGTTCCAGGCAAAGCACTTTCAAAGACAGCGTCATGAGGATCGGCTTCACGTGAGCGCATGTACCCCCCTGTCATTGAGAGGTGCACCGGAGGGGTTTATATCACGCAGCAGTACAGAAGGTGTTCGCCCAGATGATGCTCTTTTTCCTGCCATTATTACCAGCAGTGTAAAAGCATCCAACTCCCAGGGTTCGGCAGCCTTGGGCGATGCCGGTGTGTGTTACAGCACCCACACACCTCTCCCGCCATTGCTGGAAGCACTGCTTCTCCCAGGGGATTAGACTGGGGATTTACCAATCCCCAAAGCATCACTCTTTCTGAGCTAGGTGAAATTTCTGAGCTTTGCCAGCAAAGGCTTTGCAGGAAACTGGGGATCTTGCTATTCAAGAGTGCAAGCTCTGCCAAAGACCCGCAGAAAACATACGTCTATTTTACTGAGGTTTGGCATTGTAACAACGTTTTGAAAGAGAAATGACATTGCACATAATTTAATGCAAACATATTAATTTCAAATAGATAAAGCTCATTAATCTAGCTTGACCAGGCAGTTCAACACTGTAGGTAGAAACACATGGTTTCTAAAGACGCCAGGGCTGAAATGAGATATTTCAGTCCTATCTAGTCCAGGATCTGGTAGGAAGGACAGACTTGTTCTGCACAAAATCTGCCTCTCTTGGCAGAGAGGTGCCCCTTAGAAGAGCCTTTCCCACCGTCCTCAGTGATGTTTTCTATGGACTGCTCTTGCCTGGCTTTCTAGATGACCTATGGTATATGATGAAAAAATACTATTCCCAGAACAGATTTCATGAAGAGGTTTAAGTCCTTCGAGAGACTTACTCATGCATCTCAGAATAGTCCACGTCGCAGCCTGGCATCGTGAGTGTATATATTTAACTGTTACTCCTTATCACTTACGTTCCCTACCCTCTAAATATCACTAACTCAGGAAGAGGGACACGGTATGCTCTTCCTAAATGTTTCCAGGTTTGGGGGTGGGGGGGGGTGGGGGGCGGACCATACACACACACACACAAAACTTTTGGACTTTGGCATCTGGACTCTTTCCAATTTCTTTGCCCATTACTACGACTTTCAAACCATTTTTTATTGCTCCCATTTCCCTGACAAAACCAAATTTCAGATAAAAGGGCAAGAAATGGGGAAGCATCTCCCCTCTGCACTCCTCAGCCCTTTTTCACATCGCAGGTGTTATGTGACACCTGAGAGTAGCGACACATAAAAACGCCAAAAATATGTCTACTCAAAATATGTTGACTTTCTTTATCTAATATGGAAAATAAAAGTTACATGGAAAAGTAGAGCTGTAATATAAAATAGCAGGTGTATTATTTTAACCGTAAAGGATGTTCCTATAGCACCGCATATTTTTTCAAGAGCACTACTGACACCTGCACAAAAGAAACCCCGCTGAGCCGGGGTGACAAAGCCTGAGACGCCAGAATTAGGATGCTGACACTACACCGCTTTTTTCATGCACCCAAATAGCAGTTTGAGAAATACGCTCCCACTTTCAGGAAAACATGAACCCAGATGTTTTTAGAAAAAGGCTCCGCGCGGGCCACCGTTGCCCCCCGACACTTTTCTCTCCCGGGAGCCTGGTTATGGCATTTTCTTACTGGAAACGTTTGATGCAAGGCAAGTGCAGTGCATTTGTTTCCTTGGAAACAAACCCTTTCAACCTCCATCGCACACCATCTTAAGCAAAAGAAAACTCTGTAATTAGGCCCAAGGTCTAGCTATTTTTAGCCAGCAAGATGTTAAATTGCAACTATTTTATTAGCAATAGAACACAATGAAAATGCACTTATCTCAATTATTGGAGTAGTAAGTCTTCGTATCAACCAAAACAATAAACCCATTGAATTACACTAAAAAATATAATTGTTTGCCCATTTAAAAGAATTTGGTAGATTTGGATTTAGCTATACTCTGCACCAGGATTGAAAGAAAACCTTTAAGTGACAAACAAAACTGAAACAGTCAAGAGCTAACATTTATTCATTTAGGAGACTTTAAAACCTTGAATAACCATCAACATGCTGCTGTTAGTGCCTGTTGTAAACAACATTTGGCCACAAAGGCTGAAGCACCATCAAGTACCACCACCCGCACATACCTTGTCAGTCGGGCTCTAGTACAAAGCACTATTGTTAGCACTGACTTTTAGCCAAATACTGTTTGCTCTACAATAAACTACTGTATAAAACTCAACATAATATTGATTGGCTTAGCTATAGAGCTTTTGTAGTCAGGAGCAAAATCCTTTCTCATACCCCAGTAAGACACTGGACTACCAGAGATCCACTTGTACAAGTGTTGGCAAGAGCTGGTGTGGTTGCTTCAGCCAGCGGGATCAAGAAACACATGTGTCCTGGTCTTCACAATGTCCACTTTCCAAATCTTTATATTCATAAACATACAGAAACGGCCTCAGGGTGCACCAAGGGAGGCGCAGACTGGATATAGGAAACATTTTTTCACGGAAAGGGCTATCAAGCATTGGAACAGGCTGCCCAGGGAGGTGGTTGAGTCACCACCCTGGAGGTATTTAAAAGACGCGTAGATGTGGTGCTTAGGGACATGGGTTAGTGGTGGACTTGGCAGTGCGAGGTTAGCGGTTC
Organism: Haliaeetus albicilla; assembly: GCF_947461875.1. Taxonomy (NCBI): domain Eukaryota; kingdom Metazoa; phylum Chordata; class Aves; order Accipitriformes; family Accipitridae; genus Haliaeetus; species Haliaeetus albicilla. The sequence continues at coordinate 2,276,051 of NC_091490.1, forward strand.
GACTCGTTGATCTTAAAGGTCTTTTCCAACCTCAATGATTCTATTCTATGATATAACTGACCAGGAGTCAGAATACAGAATGGCCCAAAAACTAAACTACTCTGGATTTTCACCAGCACTACTTTTCCCAGCAGAACCAAAGGTAAAAGCGTGTATTTGTTACTGCAGTCCCAGTGCTACACTCTTAACAAACATCCACAACATGAAAATAGTTCAAGAATGAAAATCCTGTAGTCACAGAAAGTAGGTAGATTCTTTCACTAAAATATAAATATGGCCTGAGGAACTTAGTTAAAAGGAACTGAAGAGTTTAGTTTAAAAATATACTGGCCAGTTCTATTCTGCTTATGATTCCTTGGTGTTTTTACTGTAGAAAATCTCTAAATCATTTCAATTAAAAAGATGCCAATTGAATTCTACAAAAAAATTAATTGAAAAGATAAATGGAAAAGAATTATCTATTAAATTCTACTGTAAAGCCGATATTTTTTCCTAAGAAGTTTTAAAGAATTAAAGAATTATTTATTCTATAAATCTGTAATTTTATATCATTCTCTAATTCTATTGTTAATTTTTATACTTTTATAAATAATAGGGTATTTTTGCTATGCACTGAACAGATTATCAAAACATTATTTCTGTTAAATTCTACTACTAGGCTACTTGGGGAAATGGATTATTAAAACCAAGATTTACAAAATTATAACCTTGTGTTTTCATACAGCAAAACTGAACGCAGGAGTGAAACTGTTTCACAGCCCTTAACTTGTATTTGCCATTCTCTGGAGATTCTCTCGCTTCTGATAGATTTTCCTTTTCCTTGTATAAATGTTTTAAAATAAGAAAGATTTATTCTCTGACCATCATGTCTTTTTGATTAAACATTACACTGCAGGGTTTTTTCCACAATGAATAGAGTGAGTTTCAATAAAAGGAAGCGTCATGACACTTGTGAGTTCAATCAGTTGAAGAAACAGAGGTAAATCACAGGGAATGGAATTTGAATGCTTTTATGGATAAAGATTATTGTGCTTAACGTTGAATATGTGCTTAAGTTCCTTGCTGAAACAGAGTTTTAATCTCATGACCAAAGCACTGTCCCAAGAAGAATCGCAGTTACTGAGAAGAGTCGATACAGACGAATCCCCATCTGAAAATGTGAAGCTCTGTACTGAAATACTATATTTTCTTATGTGTCCAGACTATACTTTAAAAGGAAATGAATGCGCTGTAACTGGAACATATGCCCTTAAATGATTCACACAAAATCAGAAGCAGATAGTCTTTTAGACTTGAGTGGGCAGTCTATGGTAGGGTCATTTACAGGGGAAGTACTGGGGGAAAAAAGAGAATATTAAGTAATGGGAGGCAGGGAAGGCAAGAGGAGAAAAAGACTTGAGGCAAAATTTCACCTCATGTTATCACAAGCAAATAGTCGTGTGTATGTAGATACTGCTCCTGAGTCAGCAAAGTAAGATTGTCGTGTTTTGGATTTGGGAGGTATGTGTGTTTTCACAGATGACCCCCACATACTACCACAAACAGCAGTAAATCTGGTATTTCTATTAACCAGGAATTAGTTCTGTCATACATTTAGGACAATATATAAACAGCCTTTGGGGCAGAAAACATCATTACGGGGAAAAGAAGATGACGAACATCCTGTTGAAGATCCTACTGTAGTCTACTTGGAAAAGGTATAGAGTCTACTGCTTCTGTAAGTAAGAAACTGTTTCAGATGACTAAAACTACCATAATATACAAGTTAACACAGACAGCCTTGAAAGAAATCTGATGGACAGCTAGGAGGCCATCTTCTCTTACTTCTACAGAACCTTGTCCTATTAAAGACCAGGATTTAGAATTACATTGACATTACAAACACCATAGGTAGGGTCAGACTGAGCAAGGTTTCCTACTTTGTGGACTGAAGTGACTCCCTGCAAGATAAGCATTACTTGCCTTTCTATTTAAGTTGATTTGAGAAGAATACATCCTCTCCTTTCTTCAGTCAGTTGTGCTTTGCACCTTCCTTTGAAAGAAAGGGCTCCAACAGAGACCACGTGCAACCCAACATCTTCTGTATTTTTGGTGTTTCTCTATTATTCATGCAGCAATTGAAGAGTAATGTATCACGACGGAACTGTTACCAATGTTTTTACGATTGACGGCAAATAAACAACCCTGAATCGCAGCAAAGCTACGCAGATTTAGCACGGTCTGCAATCATCATAAACAGGCATTCATGAAACGTCCTTCTCCATTCATGTTACAATACTCTTGTATGTACAGCATGTTAGGATCTCACTGCTTGAAGCAAGAAGTGGTAGTTAACTCAAAAGTGATGACCTTTTCAAATGTCAAGGTGTGATCATATGGGTGTTACACATATACCCCCAGCCACATGTTTCCAGCTGCAGGAAGACCGGCCGGCTGAAATACAAATTATTGCTGCAGTATGTAATATATTGCTACTTTTCCCCAAAGAGCAGGTTAGATATTAAATTCTCTCTCTATTCTGAAAGCAACTGATACAACAGCAGAAAATTCAGAGATGGATCTAGTCCCCTAAATGAGGCAATTCACGGCTGATAAATGACACTTCTCTGTCTGCCTAAGAAATGCTTCATTAGAAGTGCAGCTCAACCCCTACTGTTCAGAGAGAAAAGATCCACTTACTTAGAGTTGTGTTGGATCCTAATATCATGCCTCTGTCTCTTCAGCTCCTCCTAAACAACGGCTGTATACAGCTCGACATACTGCAAAGAGACAATCTACCTGCTGAGACAGAAAATTGCCCCAGTTGTCACAGAAAATACATATACCGGGAAGCAGCTGGTGTGAAAACTATCTTGTTTTGAATGATGGGAAGCTGAGCTTCTTAATGTTTTTCATTCCTCCAAACTCTAGGGTATAGCCGATTCTGTTCTGCAACAGATGACTTAACATTATGGATGACAAAGACGGTAAGTCATGTCGTATGTCAAATAAAGTCATCAATATGCCTAAATGTAGTGGAAGGCGATATGGACCACGGAACCATCCCTCATTGGGAGCACAGAGCAACAAGACCAGTCTGTGTCAATAAGATTAAGCAACTACGGTTGCCTCTGTTCTTGCATCATGTTACACATGGATACCGGCCAATTTTTCTGTGGTGAATCAAAAGCTCCACCAAAATCTTAAACGTGAACATCTGAAAACCTATGAGGCTTCACAGCTCAAAAGAGCATTTCCAGTGGTGAGCAGTCTCAGTTGCAAGATGTATTTGTTCCTGAACTTTGGAGAATGGAAACTTGGACTGAACCTGATTTTTCTCTAAGTCCCCAATGTGAGAAGCACATCTGGAAGACATTAGCCTCCTGTGTTGGTATGTTTAGACACAAGAATTGGACAAAATGGTTTCTAGGCCAGTGAATATATATATATATTTTTTATTTGAAGAGCAACTGAGAACTGTTATGTTTGATATTAGCTGAAAATTGTATCTAGTTAATAGATTCAGAAACAAACAAGTTGAATGTCATTTCTGCTAAAGAAAACAGTAACATATAGATTAATGTTAGTCTAATTGTACATGACAGTAATTCTACCGAGGGAGCTTCGAGTGACATTAACAAGGCTGAGTGGGTTATTAATCTCACAGTAGCCCCTCCGTGGGATTTCAGTTTCACATGAATAATTCAGCTTGTTTAAAAAAAACAGCTTAATATGTATTTTATTCCAACTTTTTCATTATGAATTTTCTCCTCCCTGCACTCACTGCTTTCAAAACTGAAAAGAGTAATTTATTGTGCTTTCAGCTATATCCTTCTCATGGTGCACCAATTTTTAACTCTTTCTTTATCTGAGGGAAGCCGGTATGTCTAATTGCCTTTGACTTCAATGAGATCTTTTTAGAATATCTGGAAATCTGTCCCAGAAAGACTAAAAAGTTAGGGACTGATCTCTCAGAAGTTGGGAGATCTGGCTGAAGATAACTGCTAGGATAAACTCATGTTTTGCTAACAAATAATTAAACATAACTGGTTACATGTCACCAGCACGCCACTTGGCATAAGTAAGGGACATTGGAGCTATGATAATACTTGTTAATAAAAAAAACAGTTCTACTGTTGAAAATTTAACTCAACAAGCCCAACTTCACCACCACTCACATGAAATAGATCTTCTTCCATGTGCTACACACGCTAATCGTTTTAAAGCCCCGTTTTTGCTAATTGTCCTGGTAACTCATTATGAATTCATTATGAATTTTACAAAGCTAAAAATTCAGTATAAATAAAATGCTGCCAAACTGTAATGCTTTAATACTGAAATGTAATAAGAATATTAAAAAAAATTACTAAGGACAGATCCAAAATTGCATGTAAATTCAGAAGAATCAACTCCGAGCAAATGACCCCCACAAATCCACCAATATGCAATTTCTCTTTCACCAGTAAGGTTATTCACATGCCTAATATTCTATTTTTGCATCTATCCAAGAGTCCACAGGCTTACTTACCACTGTACCTAGTTCCCACCCCAACCTGTTGGGATCCACAAATTAGGCTTCTCCAATCTGGCAGCCCCTTGCAGGAAAGCTTAACACATGAATCCCGTTGAATTTGGCAGCTACCCATGCTTGGGACAGAGATGCAGTTTCCTAGCAGGGAATCCCAAGCCTGGAGCTGGAGACCCACTGGTCAGGCCAGTATGCCCAAACTGTTCCTTGGGAGAGAGGTCCATAAAGAGCTGGAGACAGCAAGATGCACCTTCCTTGTGGACTACCTGTGGAATGATTGCTGGAGCTGACTTATTGATACGCCCGCCTCTTAAGAGAAGATAAACCTCCAGGGCGGAATGCAGTGGATAGGCAAGGAATCTGTTCCATAGTAATTCCCTAAGCAACACAGCCTGCAACCTTAGATGTTAGCAACACCAGGGGAGCTTGGTTTGCTGACTCTGAGAAACAACACGGAGGGTGGAGCAGAGCAGAAACACCACGGCCAGGCTCTGCAATATCATCACAGGGATGGGAACTGGAATGATAGAAACAAGAACGGTAGGTCCCTGCATTGAATCCACTGAAGCAAGGAGGTGAAATAATGGGAGTTTTGTCAACCTACTGCCCTACTTCTGATTTATATCATAAGTGCCCACTTCTGGAGTAGTGACACGCTAAATCATGTCCTCTGGGTGAAATTCACTCATTGTAATCACATTATAATACCAAAACACACCTCCATCCCAAAGGCTACCCACCTCCAAGGTGCGACCACTCCTTACTGAGCATGGGCTCTCAATTTCTCTAGTTTATACCTTTAGAAGTAAAGTGAGGAGATTTTACACCAATCCTAATAAAGGTATGTATGACTAGAGTCACTCAAGCTCCACGTAAAAATAAGAAAATAGTATAAAATGGCTTAAGAGAGGAGGAATGCTAGGGAAGACACCATCATAGACAAGTCAGGAGGACATCACTGATTTCTGGGATCAGCTGACAGGCTGAACCTCTCTTTTATTCCCCCCGCCAGGGACGCCTGTTGGGTGAGATTCCAACCCTCAGCTGTACCGAGTGCTTCCCTGGGAAACTTAGAAATCTCTATAGAGTTTTTCCATAATTCAGTGTGCTTGTAGTCGACTGTATTATTATTTGCACGTGCTTTGCAGACAGTGTATTTATCACCAGCAATCCAAAAGAACCTGTACTGTTGCTTTAATAAACTGTACTATTCATTAAAATCTAGCTGTGAGCGTTCGCATTGAACGCAACCAAACTCCTTAAGTCTGGCCATGATAGTTCATTGAACACGACTAAATCGAAAGTACAGTGCACTATTAGTGCATCTGTAATTGTGATAGTTCAATATATTGAACGCGACCGGACTTATAGTGCTGAATTGGACATCACTCAGAATCTAAGCCTGGCCACCCCCAGCCCCTCTGATATCTGAGGACAAGCTGGAATGCAAGGGAGTTTATTTTCTGCCAAACTTCTTTATGCTTTAACGCAACACTACCTGCGCACATCTCCCCATATATCTTCCCAAGGCACGGAGATCAACTTGCCCAAGCCACAACGCCAGTGATGGCAGGCTTCAAGACAGGGATCAGCTCACTACACTCTAATCAGATAATCCTTGAAAACTAGAAAGGCAATTCGCTATAGCCACACTTTAACAATATTAAAAGGTATTCTAAGTTAAATCTTGGAAAAAAATCTTTAGTCAAGCAAATGCAATAATAATCTGTAACCTTTTCTATTTTTTGTTTGTGACAATTTATGGGCATTAACATTCATTATTTCAAACATGAGTAATAGAAAAATACGAAAATCACATACTAGGAAAGCATCAAAATGACAGCAGCAGCAAATACATAACTCTTTAAAATTAGACTCGACTCTTTTATCACGAAGCAGAGCTCTTTTCCATTGCAGCAAAGTAATATGTAAACTAATAATTTAATGTGAACTGGAAGGTGTGAGATAAAACAAGAATTAAACAACACTTTCTTTCTTACAATAAACTTTTACGCATTACATGCAAACATAAATTTAATAGACAGAACATCTGGAACTGCACAATGATGCGAGCTGATGTAAGGTGTGGAACCGGTTTATTGGAATAAAAATTAACCATCCGAATGTGCACTGCATATAAAATTCACTTAATATTGTTGTGGTTTAACCCCAGCCAGCAACTAAGCACCACGCAGCCGCTCACTAGGACAATATCTATGAACACAGCCAGAACTTATGGGAGTCCTATTTAATAACAGCTCAGAAATATATAAGAATTCATAAGATGTTGGCATTAGTTAAGACAGTTGAAAAAGAAGTGGTGGAAACTCATTTGACTTAGCCTTACCAAAAGAAGTGCTCTGCAAGTTGACAGGGTACAAAGCTATTAGGTGGTTTTTCACAGGATTTCAGCTTTCCTGAATGTGGCCAACCTCTGTTTAGCCTTGGCCAGAGGTCAGAGATCAGAGCCATGATATTCAGAAATGCAAAAAATACTTTTGTACATGAAGGGAGTTTGCCTTTTTCTCTCCCTGTCGAGTCCCACAGCCAGCAGCTGAACCTGAGCTCGATTTAGATGCTTGGGTTGGGTGGAAGAGCAATCCAGCTGCAGCAACCCAGAGCACAGCCTGAGCTACTGATGCCCTATTGCTTTGCAAGCACAAATTAAAAAAAAGAATTCCAAAGTAACTTAATTCCTATAGGGTTCAATGACTGAGCTAGTCACATAAGACCAATTTTTAAAAAGCACTTTTTCCGAGACAAGCACCTGCCCGAAGCTGTCCTGCGTATGATCCATCTGCTTCTGCCAGGCAGTCATAAAACGTGATCACCAGAGGCTGACCAGATGCAAACTGAAAGAAAAAGGTTTGGGCTGGCTCCTCCTGCCCTCTCCCACATCCTTACTTTAAATCTTTACAGCACAAATACACGAATACTTAAACAGGAGGAAAAAAAAATCTGTTGAATAGTTTATAGTAACAAAATATTTTCCAAAGCAGCACCTAATGAGAGTTATGAAATGAAAAACTAAAGACTTTATCAGTGTATTGTGAAACTTTCCCAAATGTCCCTGCTGCTCTTGAATTCATGGTACTGCATTATTATTCTGAGCAAGATACTTACAAAAATCCAGAGCTCTTTTACTGTTCATATTTATTTTTCATGAGCATACACAGATCATATAAGAAGAAAGAATGGACTTGACTTGAGCAAGGATTCAGTACATCGAGCCAATTCAAAAGGGAATCAAATTAAAGCTTACAGACCTCTGAAACAATTTCTTCTGGCTTTGACTACTGTATTTGATGCCTAATCAGTAAATTCTGAGGTCGGAACACTATAAGATTGTACAAAAGAAGGATTTTCTCTGCAGAACCATAAACTTTTTATCTCTGTTACTGCAACAAAAATAAAGCAGTAGAAAACATCGTTAAGGATCATAAGGCCAGACTGGTGCCTAGACATCCCCGGGTCAAGAAAAAAAATCAAACTTTTATTTCTATACTCCACTGCTCTTCAGAAAGAAACAAGGATCAATGTCCTTAGAAGTTTTAATTTTAAAGATAGCAGCACTGCTAATAATGTTAAGCAATGTGTAGTGGTGGTTTGGCAAAAAAGGAACCGCGGTAGTCTTCAACTTGGTCTTCAACAGAGATAAATCAAGGGAAGTATTTGGGAAGAGCATGGGGAAAATAAGCAGTTGTCACAGATATGTAGCTCTAAGGGAATACCAGCAGTGCTTGGGAGAAGCAAGAGGCGAAGCAGTTGTTGGAAAATCTCCACCTCCCAATTGCCAGGAGAACCACCGGCCAGTTTTCCGAGGAGAGAGGTTTGGATCCGAAGAACAGCAAGTCATTAAACCCTCAGCCCAAAGGAGAAGCAGCAGTGAGCAATAATGCTGGGCTACAGGCAATGTGGAGGGGAGATGCAGTTCTGCAGATGCTCCAGAAATAGTTAAATCTTCCAGAGAGAGAAAAAGCTGGGGGCAAGCTTCAGGTGAACACCTACAGCTTTTTCCTCCCATTTGATACACACCTCCGAGCACTTCATTTGCTTGGAAAAAGGTGTTTGAAATTACCAGTCCCAAGTCTGCAAAGAGGAGTATGCCCAAGTGGTGGGCAGTGCGTTGGGAGGGGAGGTTTGCTGAGGAAATCCAGCCTGCGGGTAAGTTCAACATCCCCTTTCAAATGAAGTTTTAGTCTATCAGTTAATGCAATTTAAAATAGATTCATAATTATTCATCATTATGGCCCAGCGCTAGTCCCGTCACATTTGGTACATTTGATAGCACTAGTCAGTGGCGAGAAGATCAGCTTGCGTGTCCATCGCAACGCCGAACACAGCCATTGAGCAGAGAGAGCAGTTAGATCCATCCTATAAAAACCACTCAATAATATCCTTGCATCTTTGTTTACCGCCTCTGAAGTTTTAAAAAAGTAACTGGTACAGTCTAACCAGTAGAAACAATGGCTGAAAATGAGCCATTTGCACCCCATCAGTCAAGTAACGCGCAGTCTAAACATTTTAAATACAGTGTTCACCGAGAAACCCACAGTGACATCTGCGTGGGCGTTTTAATACGCTTGGTAAATAAAAAGCGTTCAGATGATCTCTCCAAATGCCTGCAATGGAGACTGCTGAATGGGGAATTTGCTGACGGGAAGCGGCTTGTGAGATTCAGTGGGATTCCACCAGGAAACCATAAAACCTGTATTACAGTGCCTACCCCCCGCAGCTACCTGCAGAGACAGAGCTCTCAGATAAAAATACACTGTTGAGCAGCAGCAGTAGCTAGATTTACCCAGGAGTCTCCAGTGAAAATCTGAATTGGGTTTGGGGTTTTTTTTTAAGAAATCCTTCAGAGCTGATGTCTGTTTTCCCCTCATTCTAATCAAAAGAAATGCAAAACAAAATAAGGAACTGGCATGTATTGGAATTAATATCACAGTGCTAAAACCATAAGGAAGTCAACTGCCAAAATGAGGGCCTCCAGCCTCAATGTACATCAAGGAGCTTCCAGAAGAGATGGCAGAATATGCCTTCATTTTTGTACATATGTGCTATAATTACTTTTTCATGAAGCTACTGCATTGTCCATGGCATTGCATTATACAATATGGATAAAATCATAGTTCTCAATACAATCAAGATACAGTCATGAATCTTTCTGCTAGACCAAAGCTTAATATGCACAACATTCAGATATCAAAACTTGAATTAAAACAAAACATGAAGACGAAAAAGAAACTTCACTTTCCGCAGCTTACTGTTAAACGCAACTCAGTGAGGCAGCAATGTAATCCGTAAGATACTAGGGATGAAACATTTGAAAAACTGCAATTCTACAAAATTTTAATTGATATAAAGGAAATATAAGACCTAAGGAGAGAGAAAGAAGACAAGTCCCTGGTCTGATCTAGGGCTGAGCTTGTAGGACCTCCTCATCATGGGACTTCGGGCACTTTACAAAACTTGTCCTTACAGCTGTGGCAATGACTCCAGGTAAAGCAGACTCTTGCATTTCCCCCATATATTGCTGTAGAGTCAACAGCTACTATTGTCAGGGTTCCCTCCTTTGCTAGATTTGCAGGTTTTATTCACAGCCATTGAAGTCTCCTCTGCACTGCGGTTCACCTGGGCACGAATGCACTGGCTGTGAGCAACCCAGTGCTGCTCGAACCAAGCGCTGCAGAAGCACTAAGCCTAGCAGAAATCACAGATGCCCGGTAAATGCCTTGCCAGTTAGTTCATACAGCACAAGCAGTACCTAAAATGCCTTTAAATCAGCCCAGCTCAGGTAGGTCAACATGGGTGGAATCACAAAACTGTCCACTTTAGGTGCCAAAATATGGAGGACAGGGTGTGGTTTCAGCCCTCTCCTTCCTGCTGCTGGCTGAGCAGTTCACTTTGTTGAGCTGCACAGAAATAGATATTTTTGTTTGTTTTGCAAGTTAATTTTCTACTGGATCAGCTGTGGCATGGCTGACCATGACGCGACTGTCCCTTCTGGCACAGTTGAGGACTCAGCCTGGCCTACCATAAGCACGAACCCGGGCAATCATCTATATGCAGTGGCTCACAGCCATGAAAGGAGAGTCAATAAACTCTGTTCCTTGCTTTATGCCAAAAAGGAACACCACCCATGTCAGACTTGTGACACTTTAAGACCTTGAAACATTCTCATGGCAGCCCTTCTTCTGGGGGAAGAGGTGCAAACTAAGCCCCTTGCTAGACTGAAACGACTCTGTCCACTGTCATAGTTGCAACATTTATTAAAATGAGGGACTGCTTTTTAAAATAGCAAGGTGATAGCATACTTCTATAGCAATACCCTCTCGTTTTTTGTATGCAGCAGTATTTGACAGCAGTCACTTAATACCCCCTCTAGGATTTTATTTTTCCACTTGACTGCAAATTTTCAAAAACAAGAATTAAATGTATTCAGGTTTCTTTTTCCCCAACTACTGATAATGCTTATGCTAAAAAACTCCCAGTTCTTGTATTTCATTTTTAAACCATGCATAACAGGCAATGCAGCTATGGAAGTGTGTCTTTTTCCTTTGAGATGGTTTCCAAAATTTTATATTAACGGTCCAAATCCAGCAAGATTTGGCAATGTGTAAGCATGGCAAGGCCAATGACGGTAGTTCTGGACATAAGCGCCTATTAAGCTGGCCTTCTAGAGAACACCAGATTACTTAGGTCTGCATGGGGAAGGAAGATAATGCTCTGCGGGGAGCAAAGAAGAGCATTTTGCCCCCCTCCACAGTACGGATGTCAAAAGCGCAATTGCACTCAGGACCATTACATTTTTAGGAGCTGGTAAGCGTGCCCTGCTGGGAGCCACAGGACGACATCTAGAGCCACAGAGAAATTCTCCTACCAGCTCAAACCACCAAGGAGCGTCATGGAGAGGAGCATTAAATTCTTCTGTACAATGACCAACCATATGATCGTCTAGAAGTTACGTGGACAAGTGCTCTGCAACTACAGAGAGGATCTTTAGTGTCGTCTTCTTTCTTCCTGGACCAAAATACAGATGCAGCCTCTGCCCTTTACAGCATGTTTTAAGTTTATTAAAGGGTGCTGGAAAATGCAGTGGTGGTGTGGGGGCACTTCTGGATTGTCTCTGCAAAGGGCTAAATGTGATGACTCAAGCGCTCTCTTCTAGCTGTCCTGCCGATCAAGACTACATTAGCAAGGCTTCTTGGCTAGGGTGGGATTCCTCATAACGCTCTTTGCTACTGTGGCTAACGCAAGAAGGAAAACTACCTGCCTTGAAAGAAGGGGACATGATGCAGCTCCAGCATTAGGTCACTGAAGGATGCATGAAGAATACTGAGTTGCTCTCACTGACCTGATTGCCACACATGCTAATTGAGAAGAAGAGTTACCATCAACTAAACACAATGTCAACTCTGAATTAAAAGGTTTTGGGCAAACTACAGGCTAGGAACCATTAAAATGCTGTTGCGGTGATCTACAGAAGTTATTTTCACATAGACTGCAGCCCAGGTGGCAGAAAGAAGGCTTTTAAAAAGATATTAATTTCTAGGAACCAACATATAAAATTTATTTATAACCCCTTACTAGAGGCAAATCTAATACAAAAGTAAAAAGACAGTGGAAGACATTCTGATACCCTCACTGGCAACTCAGATAACAGCATTAGGTTTCAAGCAAAACAAAATGTTTCATTTTTTTATTACAGTCTGATTTGCTCCAGGTTACACATTAACCTGCTGCATTTGTGAGGCAATAGCATTGTGCCACGTGTGGGAGTCAGCAAATTAAATTGTAAAGCTTCTCTGAAAACAGTCTTCTCACAAAGAACACAAAGAAATTAAAATAACATAAACGATTGAACTGGATGAGATTTTTATGTTGTCTGTATTTTTCCAAGAAGGTATCAGTTACCACCTGAATAAAGGTCTCTCTGATAGCATTTTTAATTTGGAAAGATCCTGTAAATAATTACATATTCTTACATTAGATGGTAATTTTAATATAAAATTTACCTTCATATGTAATAGTAGGAATATGTCATTCATCTTGCTTTTTATGTATAAGTTAAAACTATTGGGATTTACTGCGCTTTGCCTCCCAGATTTAAGGTGGAAGCGGGAGTGGGGATGCACTATCCTGTAGCCCAGCGGTTCCCCAGGCACGGGGGGGGGCTGCCAGGACACCATGAAACACCTTGGGTGGAGGAAACCCCAGGAAGCCTACCTGAATGGATTAGTATGGAAATTAATCAACTTTCTGACTAGTTTTTACCAAGATTCACTCCTTCATTGCCTGCTGAAAATCTTGCATTTGACATACACCCAACTGAAATGTTTGCAACAAAGAATAATGCTGGTTACAGCTGAGATGCAGAATATGACAGCGTGTAATACTTGTAGACCATTTTCATCTGCTTTCTGCTTCATCTCCGTACTTTCCCCTTTCCTCCTCTATTTTCTCCTCCTCTTTTCATAGTGGTCTTGTAAGAAGATTTTTCCTAGCAGCAATATGCAGGAACTTGCAAGTGTTACAGCTGGTCTTGAGTAAGAAATCAGATTATTCCATAGCTGCAAGATATCTACATTTTTTCCTGAAATATCTGAGCTGGCCAATATGCAAGAAAGGACTCTAATACATCTGGACCACAGAAATCACAGACTTGCAGAACAGTTTAGGTTAGAAGAGACCTTTGGAAGAGTCTCATCCCAATCGTGCTGCAAACAGGTCTAACGAGACCAGGTTGCTCAGGGCCTTGCCTTGTCAGCTTTTGAGCATCTCCAAGGTTGGTGATCCCACAGCCACTCTGGCCCCTGTCCCAGTGTTTGACCACCAACCCAACCAAAACATTTTTTCCTTACAGCAAGTCAGAATTTCCCACGTTATAAGAAGAGATTGTCTCTATCTTCTCTACACCCTCCCATCGGGTATCTAGAAGCAGCAATGAGATCTCCCGTTCCCCTTCTCTCCCTAAGGCTGAACAAACCCAGTTTTCTCAGCCTCTGCTGATACACCGTGTTGACCTACCAGCTACGTTATCAATAACCCAGCGCAGTCTGGGCTGGCCTCCCTCACTCCCGAGGGCAGGCTGCTGGATCAAGCTCAACTTCTCAACCAGGACCCCCAACCCTTTTCTGCTGAGCTGCTTTCTACCCACTCAGCACCCAGTCGGACTGTTGCGTGGAGTAAGCTGATGTAACCGTCAGTGTTACTACGTTCTTGTATTAGTTAGCCTAGATGTCTTTAATTATTTTCTTCTTCTAGTTGTCACTTAAACCTATGCTCTTTTGCCTCTGCTTGGAATCTGATTTTCATTCCAGAAATTGTTGCTGGTTTTAAAAGTATACTCATCATTCCCATCAGCTCTTTATGAACAAACAACAGACTTTTAAAATATTCACTATATCATCAGAACGGATTTTAATTTGAACTGAAGCATAGGGATAATTTATGTTACCAAAACACATGCATTTTTCATGAGGAAAGTAGGCATCTTGAAAAACACTGTCTTTAAAAATACTAATGGCTTACTGACCATCCACATTACAGTTATAAAAAATACATACCCTTCAAAAACACAATAAGAAGATTTTGTTTTAAAAAATGTAATTGACTCTCCTAGTACTGCCACCAGGTATTTCCAAGAGGTGGTATGAATAATGTATCAAGTATAAAGGGAAGAGGTTATTTGCCCCTTGAATACAGCAAATAATCAGGTTTACCCAAAACAAATTTACAAGGCTTAGCATGCAACACATCATTTATGGTGTCACTGATGGAGATATACGCTCCAGGAGAAACCCCTATGCTGGTTGCAATAGCTGCCCTTAGCTCCACACCTTCCATATTCTTTGTTCATTCACTTTGATACCTGATCATCAGATAAGATCCTGATTTGGCAAACTCTAGTGAATGAATGGGTCTCAATGTACATGATTTTTCCCATGACCCCACGTCAATAAAATCAGATTTGGACAAAAGTCATTTGCCCACCCTACTCTTGTAAAGCATGTGGAATTCTTCGTGATATAGATAAATACAATATATGTATAAAAAAACCAAACCAAAACAAAACAGGAGGTATATGTTCCCTCTGTATGTACTAGCAATGCACTCAAGTTAGATCTCTAACGCTTTTGGCATTAATTATTAATCATCCTGAATTAGGGAGCATAGGTTAGCTCCTACCAGCGACCTGCTGTGCCTGGATAAATTCCTACTTATTACATATTATGCAGAATTTTTCATTCCTTCACCTCTCTGGAAAGTGAAGATCCACAGCAATCCTTTCTATAAAAATAAGGAACAGGAACTGAAATCTACTGCTCGATGACCCTGTTTCACTCAGTGGATGGAGAGCACAGACACACGCATGGACGACCGCCTGCAGGCATGCAAAAAAGGGTGGCAGCAGATGTGGGACCAAAAGGGGCACTGGCTCTACCTAAAACTCAGGGCTATCGAACATCTGGGTGACTTTATAGTCTGTCCACATTCTCCTTAACAGCTGTGGCTGCTATTCAGAAGAAAATACGAGGAAGATAGAAGATGCTCTTGAACTTAGAAAGATAAGAATTTACATTTTAAAAAACAAAGATCAACTAGTGGCTGTCTAGAAATATCTCTTATTTGGTATGTACACAATGAAAACTCTCTTCTTGCCTTTACTGTAGTATTTGTTAAAAATAAAGAAAATATGGCAAACCCTTGGTCGCAGGAGATGCTTTTCCTTCCCCCACGTTTAATAAGTACATATGGGGCAGCTGGAGGGAGGGACTGGCAAACTGAGAATCCAGCAACCCTGCCCTCATTTGTGCGTGCAAATCTGTATGATTCATGTTTGAACTGATGTCAAAGAAATACATATTTATTAGTCTGTTCAGAAGTATGAGCAATGAGTGCTGCTCATGAGGTAGGATTAGTGAAGTTTATCACGATGCCTTAAGAGGTGATGGGCAAACATGCAAACCTACCCAGAAACCAGGAATGTCCCAGGTATACCTACTAATTAATAAGAAAGACAGAGATATAAATTAAGCGATGTTATACAAAAGTAATATTCCTCTGAGGGGAGGGAATTTATTTATTTACTTAGATGTTTAAAAAAACTCAATGCTTTTAAACTACAGCTGAAAAAGATGGATCGAAAAGGAGTAAGTATTTCACAGGAATAAACTCTCCGTTTATGAAATTTATTCCCTATAGCTGTAATACAACAAATTAAAACCTGAAATTCAATCTCTAATATTACTTCTAAAAAGGTGTCATGCATTTCTTCAGGAGAGAGGCATTTTTTTCAGAATAATAAATTAGAATAATACTTTTATAATTCAAAGTTAACATGTTTTTAATTGTAGGAACTGAACTAAACAGGCTAGGAGAAAATAAAACCTTCAAAGAAGGTTATTGAAACTTCACATGATAACAAGTATCAGGCACAAATACTTGTCAATATGATTTCTCCCTTACACATCATAGCTCAATAATTCTTATTCATGGCTCCTGGTATTTCCTATCTACAAATCTGCCCCATCTACCACTCCCTTTTTTTGACAAGACCATCAGAATACAGTACATAAAAGAACAGGAATTTCTTCATAAACAAGTTTTTCCTGAATCTGCTGAACATTTCAGATCATAAAGTGTCCCCTGAAAAACTCTGGAAAATTAACATAAAACTAGTCCCTGAGGAGCATTATTAATTTTTTTGTCATGTAACTTACGTCATACTCCACTGGCAGCAAGAACCCATTGCTAGCATTGATGCTGCCCGTTGGGGATGTGTATATACTGGCGGTTTCCTCTGGGCCATTTATTCTATCAGATTTATAAAATTCATTAAAAAACTTGTGTAAACTAACCATTGTTAACAGTACTTTATACCATCAACTGAAAATCTTGAAAAGATTTACAGGCTGTCAGTTATGATGTGTTTTTTCTTTTTGGATTTCAGAGGCAAATATAAAATGGGTAAGCACACGAGATTTTATAAACTGTTTTAAACATTAAATCTGTATATGCTGTACAGTATTACCCCGTACTTCCTGGGCTTTCTCAATTTACTGTCGTAGATGGATAGCATCCTGTAATTTTTAAAATATTCCTTCTGAAGTAACAGAAAAATAATCCCTCAACTTCCACTGAAATGGAAGTAGCAACTGATACACTTATACATGAAAAGTTCTACTTTGAATTTCAAAAAAAGCTCCAGATGGGCTTCTTAGCAGCTTGGGGCTTGTGGGGAGGGGGCTGGAATTAAAGCTGATTGACCTGATGGGTTGGTGTGGTGGGGAGACAAGCAGAGATGTCAAGTCTGAGGTTTGCTCTGCAGCTTGCAGGGATATCTCATAACACCTTTTTTATAGAAGATGAAAGCATTTCAGCTCCAGATTAAAAATTTCACTGAAGGCCTCAATAAAAAAAATTTTTAAAAAGTATCTTTTCTACCTAATGTTTCTAATCACAGAATTCTGCTAAACCTGATAATGGATAAATTTCATTTTTAAATAGAAAATGGGTTACTTCTCTGTATATTGCAATATTCAACCCAGACTTTTTTCACAACGGACAATATGAATATGTTTAACCTTGTAAAAAACTGATTTACAGGGGCAATGCAGCCGCCACCATGAGAAATACAGTTCTGCTGTACCCTAATTTGATTTAGATAGCATCAAAATTATGTTTATAACATAGAGAAAACCCAGAAATGACAACTCAGCTGCAATGCATTGACTTGCTCCTATGGCAAAGCAGCTCCGCACATCCCTGCGCACAGGGATGGGCAGCACCCTGGAACGATTCCTTACGGCGACAGCGATCAGATCTCAGCAAACACCACGTCTACTGATCTGTACGCTAACGCCTCAGGTCCTCCGAAGCTCCTGCGAGAGAGAGGAAAGGAGAACTACGCCCAGCCCTTCTGCAACCAGCAAATGGAGGTGGAGGCTCTACTTGATGGCATCCCAGCCAAAACAGGACCCAGGCCCCCCACATCCAAAGCAGCTAAAGGGCCAAAGATTAAAAAAAAAGACAAAAAAAAACAAATTAAAAGGAGACCTAGTCATCTGCATTGGTATTGTCCTAACTAAACCCACTAAAATCTTGACCATCAGAACAAACAATTCATACCTGAACCCAAAATCTTGCACCAGCTCCTACAGCTCCAGCACAAGTTGGAAGAAAGAACAATAAATAGTAACAGGATGGCTACAGATTCTGTGAAATAATCATGTCCACAAATCACCTTCCTGAAATTCAAAAGCACAAAACTAATTCAGATGGTCCTCTGATACACTGCGGGGACAAGAAGCAGACCGTGCAGCCACAGGTACTGCCTGTCCTCGGTCAGGAGAGACGTTGCAACCCCTGGGAAGAAGGCTCAGGCGATGGAAAGACCCTATCTGCACCAACTTCCAGAGGGGAGTCAGAGAAGATACTTCCCAAGGCCACCAAGAATTACATTTAAAAATCAGAAAACATTAAGCAGAAAACAGGGATTTGTTAAAACCGAAATACACTGAGAAAGCACCCAAGCGCTGGCCAGCTTTGCTTCTTTTGCGTCCCACAAACACGTAGGACGTGTTCACAGCTCCAGGCTGAGAGGAGATGCCCTCTCCTACCCTACAGGACTGCTCCTCTTGGTTCACTTCAGTGTCAAGTCTGACCGGGCACCAGGCTGGGAAGTTTTGGGGTGGCTCGTGTCCTTCTGCACAGGGAGGACCGTCAGGCTCTTTACCCTGGAAGGGCTTTCCAAGAGCAGTGCCATGGGGCTGGAGGTTCAGCAGTGCACAGGGCTGACCACCTAGGGCTCTAGCTCACACTAAACTAGGGGTACGACTAACGGTATTGAACCGGCTCTCATTACAAATACAGCATAAATAGTCCTTTATGCTTCTTTCAAGGGGCTGATTATTGCAGGACCTAATTTTTCTGTGACCCTGTTCAGACTTCTTTTAGAATAAACACAAAGGAGAAACATGATGAGAACATCCACTGTTACTGACAGGTCCTTCCCAAGCACCACCAGATTCAACAGACAATACTGAAAAGGGTAAAGTCGGTGATAAAATTATAAATTCCCAGGCTGAAGATTTTCTAGTGCTCTACCTCTTCTCTCCATTTCTTGTGGTGGGCAGAGGTTTAGTTCTCACTGTCCTTGTTTTGACACCAGAAGGAAACAAACCCATTAATATGGAGCCCATAAGCGGCAGTGTGGGCTGAACTCGTTATCCGCAGCGACAGCCGCACAAATGAGCAGCGGGAATGTCTTGCTTTCTAAGGCTGATGCCTTCATTGACTCAACATGAACTAACTCATCAGCCCAAAGAAATCTCGTGTCCCACTACAGAAAACCTTTTGGGTCATTCCCACAGACGATTTGTATACTTTCTTCTAGGAAGAAGAACATGAAAGCATATCGTTTGACTCACTATTCTTTTCTCTGGTCATCTCCAAGTACTGCACTTCGTGTTCTCTGTCCCCATCACAAACTTTCTGATTTTTCCTGCCTGCCGCAGTGCTGATTTTTGCCGCTCTGCGTGCAGAGCTCCAGGGGCAAGCTCTGCTTTCAGCTACACGTAAGCAGTTCTTTTTGATGCCGACAGTGTACTAAAACAAGAATCTGTGAAGAAAATCTCTACACGAGTCTCATCTTTCAGCTTTAAATACCTGCCTTGTCATTCTGCCACCCCTGCCCCAGACGCCCGTATTCTGTCTCCTACTAATATACATTTACTGGCAGCCCACACACTAACGTATCTTCTGTCTTCTTCTGGGCTCATCTGTACGCCCATCTTGGCTTTCATCTGTTATTACATATTCAGCTTTTTCCTGTATCATATCACTACTCCCTTCCTCTTGCTCTATCAGATCACTCTACTGTGTAAAGTAATTTCCGCTTGCTTTCCTAATTTCCAAAATTAAACACACAGCCAGAATATTAGTGGTTATAGTCTGATAAGTGGTGCTGAGCATTGTGTAAGTATGTTAATAGCTACTTCGTATTTACAACTAGATTCATCAGAATCAGTCTTCATCTCTCAAGAGTTACAGATGACAGCAAATTTATGGTGCTTTCTCCTCTGAAGCCTCCACCCCGTACTGTTAAAATGCTACCCAGCCTTCGCTGGAGGATCTTTCTTGTCCCCGTGTCAAGGACAGGCAGAACAAATTTTTGCTCTTGACACCTGCCTCCTGGGAAGAGGTTTGCAGAACAAAGCTTAATATTACCCACAGTTTCCCCAAGAGATATGAGTAAGACATCTGGACCAACGTGTATAGACTGATTGCTGCATGTGCTGGATGGCAAAAAATTGTGACGCTCGCTTGCTAAAACAAGTCTTCAAGCTAAAGCAGGGACTGACTACACAAATTCAAATACCAGTAGAAACGACTTCAGTCAAATGACTCTGAGTTACAAAAAATGACACTTCATGATACCAGAGTCTAAAAGACAAAAAAGACACCCTGGGATGGAAACCCCCCCCGCCCCCCCAAAACCCAACCCCTTTGTTTTGTCTCAACAGCCTGACTGTTTCATGACAAAAAGGAGGAGTTTTGTACATTCCTGTTTATGGATGCTGGCAGGGGAATCTCCAGCAAGTTATCATCCTCACTTTGCATGGAGATGAGCTTACAAAGATTAGAAAATACCTACACATACAATCTGGAAGCCTGCAATTGTTTTGTAGCTGACAAGGACATTGTATTCTTTCTTATATGCCACTTTTCCTACCTTAATGGACTTATTTTCCTTTAAACGGACTTTTTTTTGCAAGCTCTCTTCAATTAACATGCAATTTAATTGATGAAACGTTTAACATACTATCAAGGTACTTATTTACATGACACTAAATATTTAACATATCTTGTGTTAATGAAGGGAACCAGACCACGAAAAGACACAGAACAGAAAGCAAATGTTTTTTGTGACAGTGCAAACAGGAATAATATTGTATTTGTGTGCACACTGCTAGAAATAATTGAGATATAAACATAATGAACAATGCAGAGCAGAATGGGAAACAGCATCTGTCAGTAAGGTGACCTCTGGACTATATTATGGTTGATTTTTAAAAGGGAGATACAAAAGAATCACTATATTCTGAAATTTGAAAAATGGATAAAATTGCATAAAAGAAAAAATAACCTTTTAAGAGTATTTAGCTAAATATGAAAACCAATTTCTATGCAATATTTTCAGGGTGAATTTCTGGTTTTACAATTAAGAGGCACTCATTTAATCAGAGGTGAGCACCATTAGTTTATAAGGATACATCTGTCTCAAACCTGATACGTTGAAAGCCACAGCACAGATTAAAGTGATGAATGTGAGAACAGCTTACAGCTGGCTTCTAAAACAATTATTTAGAAATACTAATGTGGGGAAGCTGTAGAGACAGGGTCACCACAGGTCATCTGGAAAGAAAGCTGAGGTTTTCTATGACTAGTTTTTATTAGAGGGCTTCTGGTGCCTTTGCCTGGTACCCTCAGCTCCTGAGAGCCAGGGGATGTGAACAGAGTTAGGGCAGTCCCCTTATCCAGTCCCCTTCCCTTGACTGACGGGCCACCACCAGATGCTAACTGAGCCCTTTCCAAATATGCTGATGCTGAAGCCAACAGCCACAAAACAGAAGAAACCCCACGCCCCACCTCCTTTCTAGTCACTGTGCTAAAATGTGGATGAACAATTTTTGTCTTCCACATTCCGTTTCCCGGAGCTCCCTGTAGACACAGGAGAGGAAAGGTTCAGACCTTGCTCAAGGTCAAGGAATCCAATGCCTTGACAGCACAAGCAGCCAGAACACGCAACCCCATTCACCTACTCACGTGCAATTTAAACTAAACTAAATTCTTCCATTTTTCAGCTTACATTGTCAGGTCTTAATAATTCATTCCTGTCTGCTGGATTAAATAAGCTTGCTTTCTTCACTTTGGACCTATACCCGAGTCAGCATTTAACTCCTGCTCACTGCATAGCAGCTGAGCTTTCTCCTTTTTGTCTAACAAACTTCTTAGTACTTGATTATATTCTTCTTGCAGTTTTCTAATGCAAAGCCCCTTCTGTCAGTGTTTATTTTAACCCCACATGTTCGATTACACAAAATATAGCTTTCTTTGGTGACGTTTGGTTCCTTCTAGCACCATAAAGATCTCTAACCACTTGAATGCTTCACCATTGCACAGAGAAATCCAGCAGAATCATTTCTGCAACCTGTTACTTGTTTTTGTTTTTCAGAAGTCTGCATTTTACCAGGTGTCCCCTTAGATTTCACCTCTTGCCTTACGGTAATTTAATGTCAAAACTTTATGCAATTGCAGGAATGGAGGAGGAGGAAGAGGAGGGATGCAGGCTGGGAGGAGGCAGACCCAGATCCAAGAATTAACCATCAGACGAGGTGAACACAATTCTGCCCGCAGCTCATCCGTAACGTAATGTAAAACCCACCCCTTGAATTTACCTTTCTTGAAACGATCCTCTTAACATGCCCTCACATGTTAGAGGCAAAAAAAATATTCCAGTAATAATGAAGCTTGTTTATACCAAGAGATCTGGATTATAAATTTCTTGAATTTAGTTTATCTGGACAACGTACCTTGGTGTTTGGTGACCTCAGAAGTTTTTGACGGAGAAGACTCTGTGACAAATAATGTCAACCGCTAGAATATACATTCGAGTTAGAAAAATGAGCTATTGTTTTGAATACATTAAAAAAGGAAATGAAACTAAAGATTATTACGTGAATCCAATGTGCCTATCAAAGGGCAACAGATGATTTAGTCATGCTTCTCCTTGGCTCTAACATCCATGCCTGCACTTCCAATAAGCAATGCTGCCTAACAATTTCAAGAATTTCCATGAAACCAATGTTCAAAATGCAGTCTGATTATTTATAATACAATTTGCACATAAAGAAAATTTTAAAACAGAAATAAACTTTTAAATATTTAGCGGTGCTGGTATAATCTGTGCACATTTTCCCCCAGGAAACATAAAGTATTGTCCACAGAATTCATTTAATCAAAACCTAATTAGCATTCAATAGTAATTCTTCAAATTCTTAAGCATGTTTCTGTCAACAGCATAACGTCCATGTTACAGTAATTTGTCAAAGTGATCTTGACAGCCATTGTATATACTGAAAAATATTTTCCATGACCAAGAAGAACATTTAGGATGTCTGGATTTTTTTATTTTACTTTTTTTAAGTCTAAAATTATAAAAGTTTTCAAAAGTCTAAGCGATGCAATCCAGGACAAAGACCAGGAAAATCTAATAGCAGAAAGGATTTTTTGCACTTAACTTGTAAAAACAATTACTAGCGGCAAAGTGTTATGCAGAATATGCAGAAATTGGATGAGCCTTTCCTTATCTGACGGTCCAACACTCCCAGTCTAGCACCGGTGCATTATACAATCCATACTGGAGGGCAGGTTTGGGGTGGGAGGCAGCAGTGGGGAAGAGGGGGCTGCGGCAGAGACACCCCTGCCTCATGCGACGGGGTTCAGCTCTCCTCTCCATTTGTCGACTGCATAAGAGATCGTTTTCATCCTACTTATTTTGAGACTAGGGAACAGAGAAGTCAGGTGAATATCTTTAAGTAAAATGTAGCCCTCTATTTTTCAAATGTAATGAGACTGTACCTTTTCACATTTCTCATACACAGTATTTGTTCTACTGCTGAATCTTGTTATCCAGCAGAAGCCTGCCTATTTCTCTTTTTTTTTTTCTGCATTTGCCCCTTCTCTGTGTTTCATGCTAAATATTTTTAGATTGCCATGAAATTTCAGTAATTTATATCTAGATGACACATGGAATTTCTCACGAAGAAAGGTGCTATATATAGATTTACATTTTTATTATAAAGCTCAAAATCTTAACTTCCCCTGAAAGGGCATAAATATTACATATGGCTGTTGAATTTGTAAACCTACACAAACAACTGGAAAAATAAATTCAAGCAATACTTTATGGCAAGAAACATCACAAACCACTTGCGCTACTGAAACCAGCAATTTGTAAAAAATCTGACACAGAACTAAATATCTTATGCCTTTAATTACATCATGTGTAATGAAGGCTCCGCTATGTATAAGCATAGCATGACATTATTTTTTAAATTATAGCTTTTAGTACACAGAAAAAAATGTTTATATTGGATTATCATCTTTAGATATAACCCCTTTTCTTATACTTTATGAATGAGTATAGTAGTTATGAGAAAGCAGCACGGTGGAATAGATAAATGATAAGCCCTGCACCCTTTGCAGGATTGCGCTAATGCACAGCAAGCCCAAATAGTGGTGTTGTTTCGTTCAATCTGTGGAGCAAGCTGTCATTGTTTTCTGGTGTGGTACAAACTTACTGTTAAAGAAAAACCCAGCTCTGAGAAACTTGTACTAATTAGTGATAACAGAAGGTGCAACTCGAGCAAAACCAACCTCCCCGGCAGCGGGATCACGGAGCCGCCCCTGCCCACCTTTATGGCCGGTCAGCCTCTTCTACCTCCTCCTTATCTGGGACAGCCGACCAAAACGGTTTTGCACTTGGGAAGGTGAAAACGGCAGGACATTACAGTAATCAGGACTTCCGTATTTTCTCTCTTTAGCACACGGTTTACATTAAATCTTATTATCTGTCCACTAGAACTTGAGTGAGCACTTAGGAAGAATGATCCTTGCATAGCATGCTGCTCCACTGTTGTTTGGGATCAGCTGTCAGTTAACACCCTGCTGAGGCTCTAGCTTCATGCCGTGTCCGATAGGCTCGAGAAAAGAACTCCTGACCACGTAAATCAGAGCTGCCTCGACGAAAACACGTTCCCACTGTGCGCAACGAAAGATGCTGACACATTTCCAGTTACAATGACACTTCTCCAGCCCTTTCAGTGGACCAGGCAATTCACATCCCATAAGAACAGATTTGCTCATTGAATGTTTTATGTACAGTCAAGTAAAAAAATACCCATTAAAACAGAACAGTCCTCTCCAGTTAGCAAAGAGATGGAACAGCTGAGTGATTGTGGATGCTGGTGGGCACCTCTCCGACTGCATTAAGCAGTAGGTACTACAACAAACAGGAGAACGTAGGCAAACAATAAGCTTTATATTCCATTTATTAAAGAGCAGAGAGTACGACTATTGTATCAACAAGTTTAGCAACAGCAATACTGCTCTTTGCATTCAGGGCTGCTTTCCCCATAGGGGAAAGGAAAAGAAGGTGGTTTTCTTAACATTGGGGGCAGAGGGGGACCAACAAAGAATAAAATTATGTAATTTGCTTGTTTATCAGATCACCCTTCAAGTTCTTCTCCTTTTTGTCTTCCTTTGCCACCATTTTAAAAACCCATCTCCACAGTGCTAAGACCTATTTCCATAAACCAAGCTCCAGATTAGGAGAGAAGGCTTACGTAAATGATCCTGGATGAGCTGCTACCAAACCCACACCTTCACCAAAGGCACCGGAACGGTAAACCTGCATGGGAGTGACCATCTCACAACAGAAAGTGCCAGTAAGTTCCAGCACTGGCAAAAACTGACTTACAATAAAATTTAAGAAGAAAAGACAAGCAGTTAAAAGATACACAGAATACAGCTTAATGAAACTGCTCTTTGCTTGAAGAACTAAATATCGCCATTAGAGGTTTGAGCATTAAAACCATTTACGAAACAGTGAAGGACCCCATTCTCATTTCATTTCATTAGAGGAATTTAAGAAGTTACTAAAAAAAACTCCAGCTACTTAAGCGTTGCATATTCTGAAGATGAGTAACCATATATTTTATATTAGAAGGAGTCATCCAACTTCAGCTCTTACTAAACAAAAGAGTACTTGACAGGAGTGACCGCATGGCAAAAACATTCAGACTCACTTTGGTGCCAAACCCAAAATACAAGGAACTCAAGTCACGACAGCCACTGGGAGGAATACGATCAACTTCTGCTAGAAAAAGAGGAGGGTGTACTTCTGAATGATGAAGTATTTGAATTCCATTTTGTATGTGAACGGGATACAAATGCTCACCTGGATCCGACAGCAGGAGCTGGAATAACCAACAGCTAACGCTACAACGCATTACTGAATGCTGAACTCCCTGTGCCACTCAAAGTAATAACAGGTTAGTTATTCCTTTGTTAATCCATTAACACAAAACCCTACTAAATGCTAACTTTCAGAAGCAAATGGCCTATTCTGTTGACCTGTTTTTCATTAACAATTAATGATACATTTCAGCTACTTTTTAATATGAAAAAATGCTGTGCAAATGATGCAAGTCCTCTTTTTTTTTAAAAAAAAGGTCTATTTCAGAGATTTTCTCAAGATCAAAAGCAAATGAATGATATTAAAAACCAGTGTGGATTACACAAGCAATTTTAATTAAAACTACAAAGTGATTTTAAACTGGACTATAAACTTGTTTAAGGGAAAGAAACTAGTTATTTTCTTAAGGAAAAAAAAAAAGCTCCAAATGTCCATGTTTCCATAGAGACAACCTCTATCCTTTTGTGCTTACTAATCTATCTTGGTCGATCAATACTTTATGGTAATTGTTTCCATGGTAATTGCAACTATAATAATCCCCCTTTTCAGTATAAAAGGAATGTATAAAAGCAAAAACAAAACAACTTGAGAAACACAGACTGTGTCTGCAACAGTGACAGCAGAACACACTCCTTTGTCTTGATGAAAAGAACTTTAAAACTTGTGCTTAATTAACCCAGCTGGAGTTCAGTTTAGATGGAAGTTTCATTGGGACCTGAGGATGAGGATGCAAAGTTGGTTCTGCCCAGTACTGGGCTCAATCCCGTGCAGCCAAGTTCAGCAAACTGAGAAAAATAAACTAGAGAGCCTTTGGGGCTGATTTCCCATGGCGTGAAGGAATAGCACAAGGCTGTGAGCGTCGCCGCTACCCTTCAGCGCTCCTTTCTTATCCTGGCACCCTGCTGACGTTGACAGGGACAAGAACGAGGTGGTGCCAGTCCGGAACATCGGGGAGAAAAGGAATGGCAAAGAATGAACCATTAGTGACAAAATAAATAATCACAGAGAGCGGGGAGAGGAGGATTTTATTTCCACACTGGACCCACGTCCAACCTGATCATCCAGGCGACATGCAGAAATGCTGGGTATCACTCATGGGGCACTGCAGAGAACAGCCCTGAGTCCTTTATCTTAGTCATTAACTTCCTAGAAATCATCATTTAAATGTTCATTATCATTCAACTAAAACAAACAAAATGAAGTGACAATGCAAACTTCATGCTTCGCACGAGTCAGTATTTGAGCTCCAGTTAACAGTGAAAAGGCCCTCCAACATAGCCATGAAAAGTTAGATCTTCAGCAAAATTATTCTCTCGGTTTAAATTTTTGCAAAGAAAGAAACATCACTCCCAAAGTAGTGTTTCCACATAGGCAAATCTCAAAGCAGGAGGGTAAAGGTAACATCGGGTAAAACAAATTTCATCAATATAAAGATTAGCAATTAGCACCTAGCTAAAAAGGAAATTACCTAGAATACTTAAGGAAAATACTCCCCCGAATTAGGACCAATTTAGCAATTTCTGATAGCTTTCCATGTGAACCAAGGAGAGCAACAGTATAGAAATTAATTATGTTGATTATGTACTTGATTACAGTGGATTAAAAAGCATTATACAAGTGCTGTTCCCATGGCACTGTGAACTGTGTGAGTGCTTGCTTCACAAACCTCTGCCATAGAAACGCAGCAGCTCTGAAACTCCAGGTTGGCCGGATCCCTCTCTACCTGTTTTAACAGGTCAAATTTATTTTCCGGTTAAAACATCCAGAAAAATGGAAGATGTGGCGTTCAGCTGACCTGACTGCTTTAGCTGTGCATCAGGTCTGCTATATTTAAACAAGCAAAACTGGAATATAAAGCAGCCACCAGCCAAAGTTTATGTTTGTTAGCATGCGTTGGCTCATCTGCATTCGCAATGCCAACGGCTCTGTAAAGAGCTCAGCCCATCGCTGTTAGGGAAGGATGGCACAGAAACCTGAGCCAAAAAGTGCATTTTAATTTTTTTTTTTTTTTAATCATGGACAAAAGAAAAACCAAAGTACACGTGGCGGGGAGAAAAGTAGAAAGGATCTATTTGTTTATGTAATATTCTACATTACACAGAATTCCCCAAACTAACCCAGAGGTTTAAACCCTACGCTAACCTGAGCTCACACCAGGGATTATCTGGTGGCAGCACGGGTGGCATCACGGGTGGCATCACGGGTGGCAGCAGCAGCTCTCAGCTGTCAGCCAGAGCGCAGGGGGACAGGAGGGAGCACTCAGGCAGCATCCATGTCCCCTCTGAACCACAAACCGCGCACAGATCACGGGCTGGCTATCTCTGACTAAAGCACGCTAGAAGAAAGTCAAGAATAGATCTCTATGAGGCAAATGAGCCCTCGGTGCCACCTCTCCAAGTGCTGGTCCAAGGTAGGTCCAAGGATACGTTTGACCTGATGCGTCAAGCGGGGAGACAGTTGCTTTGCATTTTACATCACTTCAAAACGATGACGAACGTTTTAAATCAATAGCTAATCTGTAAAAATGCAAAGGCAAGGGAAACTTGAGGGGGAAAATCCTGAAGGCACACAAAAGGCTAATTCTACTTTAACAACAGGTCACCTACTTCAGCAATGAAGTTACCAAGGAACCCCTGAAGACAAGGAGCTGCCAAGTCCAATACATCAGCCAGCGCCGCGTTACGGTGTAGCCTGCTGCAAGGGCTGACCTTTTTGAACTCTTCCTGCAATGTGCAGAACACAGCATTCGGACCAAAAAAAATGTGGGCAGAAGGAAAACTGTAAGCCATTTTTGTGACTAGCTTCATGCACATTTTATGAGCCCTCCTCTTGAGACAATATTCTAAAAATGGCACACCATTTGTTTTCTCAATGGCTTCTGTGATTGAGAGCCATTTTTCTGAAACAGTTGCAACCTGGTTGTGGGGCAGGGTGGAAATATGTGAGTTGTTTGCCAGTTCAGTATTTTATATGTTATATATATACACACGTATTTATATACATATACATATATACACACACATATATGTTTTTATATACATATATATACACACCTATATTAAAAAAGTACCTACCTGCTTACTAGCCTATAACTCTAATGACTTCTTTGGGAAAGAACTTTTCATCACACAGGCACAAAGAAGGAAACTCCCAAGCCCCATGGCTGGCAATTAGAAACTCTTCCATAAATGTAGGGAGTTTGTAAAAATGCTAAATATATAAAAGCAATAAAACCCCACATTTCACATATATTATGAAAACACAAAATCTGTATTTAACCAAGTATATTCTAGTACTTGAATTATTTATGGCAAAGCTCTTTTCAAAAGTCATTTAAATACTCTAGGAATTAGAATAAAATATTGAAGTTTAGTTCTTTTAGTGCCTATGGGTCAGAATACAGAGAGTGCATGAATCCATAAAAATAAATGTTTGAACAGGTTAAATACATAAAAAGCACCATTAAACACTGTGGCAATACCACTGTGGTATTTCCTATATTTGGAATGGATAGTGCACTAAAGGAGTGATATTTTAGCGCGCTAAAGGCCTGATCCTGCTTCCACTGATGTCAAAGGGACTTCTGCCATTGACTTTAAATGACAGCAAAATTGTCCCTTAAATGTTTAATAGATCCCTCTGTGCTATGGGGCTAAACAAACATGCAGATATCCTTCGCTCGTATTTAATTCTAAAATTAAATTCTTTAATTCTGAATTCTTAAAATCTCAATTAAAATTAACTCTTCTGCATTATTTATTTTTAAATAAAAGTTAATTTTAAAACCTTTAAAGAAACTCAGAAGTTTCTGCATGAAATCCAGAAAAGGGAAGCAAAAATCTGGAAACTTTTAGGTGGAAAGCACTTTTCTTTGATGAGAAGAATCAGGACCCCGCTCCAGAAGGGAGAAGAGACAGCACAGGGGGGTCAGAGATGCAACTTTGCTGTGTGCAACCTGCCATCCAAAGGGGACTTTTTTTGAAGGGTCGAAGCCAGGGAAAAACTACAGCTACAAATGGCAAATACCTAATGCGTCTGTTCTGTAACAAAAAAAAATACTCAGTATAGCTGTATGCTTCACTCCACTTCGAAATGCAATAAAAATAGCACAGTGTGATAGTTTTGTAACCGTGCTGGAAGCCCCCAGTTGTTCCATTTTTACAAATTTATACAATCCTGTTACACTTAAAAAGCCAGCTAAGAAATTGTATGGGTTTTTTATCTTAAATTGTTGATTTAGAATGAACTCCTGTAAAACTCCACTTCAATGATGGAGAATCTACCACGGCAAGCTGTTTCAGTACGCCCTGTTTCATATTAACATTATCTTGTTCAGGTTCAATTAGAGAGATGTTCCCCATGCATTTTCACTGAGAACTATAATGCTTTCTGCCCCACTTTGATAGCCTGAAACTATTAAAAAAAAAAACCAAAACAAAACAAACAAATTCTGAACTGCATATGCTTGTCTTCTTGAAGTTCTCATTATTAAAGTGCATTTCTCTTCCTCCTCCTCAGGTAGCAGATGGAGTAGTACAAATCGCACTTCAACATGTCATTGGGAAATAATTTGAATAAATATAGCTCATTTTTAAAGCTGAAGACACCAGAAATATGAGGAAAAATATGGCCGAATACATGTAACATACTGACAGCCATGCAGCAGTGAAAATGTAATTTAAGAACTGATGACAAAGAGCATACAGCTGTACATGCATACATAATAGTAATAAATACTTTTCTTACCCCACTGGAAAATCAGCCTTTGTGTGAAAATGGACAGCACGATAGTGCATAATAGTGCATGGTGTAGAGTAAGGTGAAGATTACTGACTTTGCTGCCATGCCTCAAGTCATGGGAAATGCTAGACATCCTAAAATATACGTTGTATTTTAGTGAAGAGTTTGTCCTAGCTGAAAACCTAGACTGAAAATATACAACATTGATAGAAAATAAGAGAAGCTTCCAACCCAAGATGTTTACCTAAAAGCTAAATATGAAGAACTACTATCTTTATTAAATACTGTATCTTATCTAGATATGGCTAGACAATGTTGGCAGCTCCAAAAACTCCTGAGGTTTGGACTTGCTTCCCATGTTGATGACCAAGAAGCCATCAAGGCACTTCTGCCATTTTATGTCCTGCAGCTCAACACAAGAACCTCTCAAGTTGCACCAAGGATGTTTCTTACTCTAACAGTCTCCTACCAGGTTGCAACAGGACTGGAAGTAATCACTTCGGACAATAATACAGAACACAAATGCCAGGATGCATTAGGCCAACCCACAGAAGAGAATCAATGTAGCAGCCACTTATTTTGCTCTTCACAAGGTTTCTCAGTGAGCTCATTCCTCCTGTCTTCTCCTGCTTCCTCCCTGCGGTTCACCCCAAAAATCACCTTCAGGATTTTGCGGAGTGCAAGGCAGTTGATGAAAACCTCATCAACGAACTCTAGTGAAGATAATTTATGGATGGAGGAAACTTTGATCTGAGGACACAGAAGAGCAGCACTGGCAGTGCCTTTGATGCAGATGATCGATTGTTTTTGGCAATGCTGTCTTGGTTGTGCTGTTAGTTAAGGGATTTACCTTTCTTCTCAGGTTGAAACGTCTTTTGCCAAATAAAATTTTAATTCCTTTTATGTCAATTATTTTGTGTTGAATATATTGACTCAAGCCTTTGTTGTGGGTGTTGCCAGGAGTGAAAAGTTTTTCTAGATCTCCTTCCTTTGAAGAATGTTTCAATATTAAGTATGAGTAAGCTAAAGATGAAGATGAGTCAGACCTATCACTCAATGAAGAGGCAGCAAGAGGGACTTTGAACTTTCGGAGACAATATGGAAGCCCTCAAGTGCACTGGGAAAAACTTACCCAAATGCTTCTTTCAGCTGGGAGGATCACATTCGTAGGAGCCTCATGGAACACGGTATATAACTCCTTTATGATTTATTGGACTTTCTCAACACATGTTCAGTGGAAGAAAATGCACCTTTAGCTTAAAAGGGAGCATGCAAGTCATTACACGACCCTGAACATTTAATACAAAAGTGATAGCCAGTTTCTAGACTTGAAAAGCCCACAGGAATTAAAAGAAATCTTAATTTCTCTAGCATTTCTGCTGAACTGATTCCCTGAAGTCAAGTAAATTTTTCCTCTACTTCTCTGAGTAGTACAAAAAAAGTCTGAAAATGATTCAAAACTTGTAGCTCATTTTTACTGCTAGAGACAAAAATGCTTAACATCAACTTTACTATCTGACAATTTATTTAAAGCAGGAAAGAGCTCTATTAATAATATTTATCTGTGAACATAAACAACTCATTCTTTTTGAAACGGAGGTCAAATGTCCAAAATAGCAATTAATCTTCCTGTTCGTTGATTTTGTTAATTATCAGTAAACTTTCAATTTTCATGGGAAAAATACCATCCCTTGCAAGAGGGCTACAGATCCTGCAAATCTCCAGGAAGGTAGTGTCAGCCTGGAAGCACACCTAGGATTCCCTTGTAATTATTTACCTTTTTTTCTTCATGCCTTGTTGCATATGACCTCCTGTCGAACAACTCCACTATAAACAAAGAAGGATTTACTTTTGTAGCATTACAAATGTGATGATTCCCTTATAATCCCATTCTTTTTTCACACCACTCCAGGGGAAACTGAATTGGAACTGACAGGTCTTGGTATAAACAAAAAAAACACCCCCAAAAATTCAATTGTGAGTGTTCTTGTGACAAACTCTAATACACCAGCACACTGACACGCATGAACGCCCTCAGGTGCAATCTCCGTACTCTCTGCTAGATTCTCCCAGGTGGAAAATCCCATGCCCATGGCATGGAGGTGGCCAGGGAAGAAGAGAGGGACCGTGCCTTCAGCCCTGCTCTGCCTTGACAGGCGACGGCAGCACCCGCAGAGCGCGATGCCCCGCTTTCTCACGAGCGGAGGGATTTCACACGCGTCTTTTGCGTGGCGTAACTCAGAGAGGACCATGCCTTTGGGATGCTCTTTCGGAGCTTCGTGTCTCTACCCCCTTCCCAGCTTTTAGACACAAAACCGTACAGAAAAACCTGCTGCAGTATAAAACATTGACACGACGGGGAAAGAGGAGGTACATCAGGCCGGCAGCGCCCGAGCCCGGTGCAGGCAGCTGCGGCGGTGCCGGCGCTTGACGTCAGCCCCGCTGACCCCCTGCCCTGCTTTGTCTCCCTCCTTCCTCGCTCCTCCTCCAGCCTCCATCCCTTTTGTCCTTCCCCTCAACATGTTTCTCTCTTCACTGGCATTACTTCATCCCTTTCTTTTACCTTTAGGCTGTTTTTACATCTGCTGCCCTCCCTCCCCCAGTGTTTTTATTTACAGGTTCGCTCTGGGTTCAACACGGCCATAAAAATCACTTTAATAGCATTTCCAGCACACTAATGCTTCTACATTACAGCACAGCCAGCTCTGGCTTTCATCAGTTTTATTCAGTGGAAGGTGGTTGAATCAGCAGAGTTGCCACTCAAAGCAATGCTGAGAAGGAACGTGCCCGGTCCCCATCCCACCAACCCTCCTCTCCCACCACCCTCTGCAAGTACTGGGCAGTGCTTGGAGGAGCCGGCTCATGCCTGTAATGCACAGTTTTTCTTGGCAAGTAAAAGGATCCCCTTTCTGAAAACTAGAATGATTCCTCGAGCCTGTGGATTGGTTTGCAATTCCAATCTTAATTCTTAGCGTGTTCTTAAAAAGCCAGAAAGTAGCTGAGAGTGGATAGCTAATCTATATGTAAATGAACAGTATGCATATGGTATCGCTCTGTTAAGGACCCTCGCACGGAAAAGCGGAGCCGCTTCAGCTTTGTTCCACAAATGTTCCAACTGCTATTTTCACGGGATGACGTCCTTAGTGTCATGGTTACAACAATGCTGCATAAAGCATCGCTCTCGCCTCTCCCCGCTGATATAACAGCTCGCTGGGAACAGCTGAGCCACCGCCACCTCCCTCCCCTCCCCACGCCATGCGGGGCTGACCCCCTCCCTGCCCGGGGGGCGAACGCCCGCATCCCAGGCGGCTCGGAGGGATGCTGCAAGAAGTGCGAGGGGTCTGCAGCCGGCTGTCGTTTTAACGGCATAGGCAGGAATCGAAGGTCAATCTGTGCCAAGCGCTGCTGCTCAGTACAGCGGTATTTGACAACAGGATGTACTGGTATACAGCCCTCATTTCCTCATTATATTTTAATGGTGTTTGTTTATTAAAAAAGTTAGTCAGCACTTGCGAAGGCTCCTTAGCTGACTCGGAGCTGTGCTTATTATTCTGTAATTTTTCGAAGTCCCTATTTCATGCAACAAAGAACAAGCAAGCAATATGCCCGGCTGTATGGACACTCAGTAGTCTCTGAAAGCTCTAGAAGAGGTCTTTGAACCTTTTTTCCTGAGAGGTGTAATTTAAGCCTGTCCTACATACTATTTTTCCCCATTTACAAATACAAAGCAACTAATTTTTCGTCTTGCCAAAACACTACCGAGCTTAAAAACCAAATAACAGCTTTCAAGTACAGATAAGTGAACCTTATTTAGGCAGAAATCTCATCAGCTGGGCTTCACAGTATTTTTTTTTCCACTATATATTTGCTGATATCTCGACTCTTGTATGCAATTTTAAATCTTCATTTGAATTTCAAAAGATATCCCCTTTTCTGTTACCTGTTGGTCCTTCCTGAGAAGATTACTGTGGTCAATCTTTTTCTTATTATGCAATTTTCTCATTTTTAACATTACCGAATACTAGTGTAATTTCACTATTATCTGTTTTCAAATCAGAATTAAGAAGAGGTTGGTTTGGGGTGGGTTGTTTTTTGGGGGTTATTTTTGAGTTAATGACTCCCACCTGTGTCTTTCATGGTAGAAGGCAATAATTAAATTGCAGAATTTCAAACATTTTCTTGACATAACGGTTGCTTTCCCATTATCAGACTACCATTTTTCCCTCCACCACTATTCTTAACATGATGAGCAACTGACAGCCATTAAATGTCAGTGCAGAAAACTGGCAGATCGATGGCGAATGACTTGTGACTGAATATACTTCAGTCAGTCTGGCCACCCCCTCTGACACAGTATCAACAGAGTTAAACCCAATTATTTTTCAAATAAGTTTGAAAAGGGCAAAAACCCACACCAGTTTGTTTTCTGCCAGTTTTTGCCCCTTCCCCCCTTTATTTGTTTTTTAATCCATCAGCTGAAAGCCTGGCACATGTTAGCGTTTGAAGATGCTCATTCTTTGGCATGATCGCCCACAGAAAAACAGGCCAAAGAAAAAAACGCAATTTCTGTTAAAATCTGCTTGCCTTTCAAAGTTTCAGACAGCCAACAGAACTTGACATATTTGAAGTACATCAAGAGATCCTTTGAGTCCTACTGAATTACAGGAGCAAAGTGGGTAAGGACAGCCTCGCTGGAAGGAGCAGGTTCCAATAACAGCAAGACTGGCTCGCTGGGTCATTGCTGCAACGCTGCTGGGCTTTGCTCCCGCCTGCAAGTATGATTAATGAAATACACAGGTATACTAACTTGAAAGTTTTCCAAGACTTTTTAATAACTTTTTTCTTTCTTAATTTCCCCTCATGTTTTCTTTATCAGTAAATCAGTGTATGCATTGAGTAAAGTAAGACTGTCTACTGAAAAAAACCCAAGAAAAGTCAGATTCATTGAAGACAAAACACCCTAACGTTGCTCCAGCATCCACATTCCTCACTCTAAACCTTAACAGTCACTACAAAAACATGTTGTAAGATTCCAGCAGAATCAGATCCTATGCAAGGAAAATACCTGCCAGACATTAATGCTATTAGACTTTAAGTCTTACCACAAGACACAATCTACTGATTTCTGATGGTTAAAGAGGAGTAACTCCTGCTGCTTTCACTGTTTGAGTAACTTTTGGCATTTCACAAAGTGCCTTGAAAGTCCGAGCACAGAGACACATCAAACTGCAAGACAGAATGGAAATTTCCACCTGAAGAAATACTTCTTTTAAAAAAGAATTATTTTATTGGTAGGCATTTATTTTCCTTCATTAGCCTCTGCTGATTCCAGTCCCCCAACATGAAGGATGTTTTCTCTGTATGCACCACCCATATTTGGGATAACTCAACAGAGAAAGCAGTATTTTATTTCTTACAGCATTTGCATCTTAGCAGTACCAGGGTGCTGGCACCTCATTTAGTGTGTGTATAACCACAGAACACAGAAATGGCACAGGAATCCAAATTTTTAGCATGCCCCTCACTGCTTATTTGACCCTGCTTCATCCTCTTGTTTTAGCCAAGTTTCAGTACCTTTCCCTTGTAATTTCTCGCTAAACTTTCACTGTCCCAAAGTATCTCAGGCTTCTCGGGTTTATTTACAGCTGCAGACCTTAACTCTGCCTGCCTCTGCTGTGATCACAGTTTCCACATTCCCTCCTCACAGTCACAATGGCAGCCTTAATTTCTTCATCAGGATATGTAAAATTTAAAGCCATTCAAGTTTTCATTTACATGTCTCACAAAACTAGTCTAAAGCCTGAGGGAGGTGAAAAGGAAGAATACTGTTTCAATTTAAATATCAAAAAGGCACAAAACGTGTATATTTAAAGGTCAAAACTCCTAATGCTATCTCTTCTAAAGCACTACAAATAACACTAAAAATCCTTCTTTGTGTGTATGTGGTTTTAGGTGTCTTAAGCATTCTCCCCATGCCTATGGTAAGAATTATTGTGTAATGAAGAAATGGACATTCAGGAATTGCTCCCAATAGAGAATCCACTTCAATGAAAATGAAAAAAAATCATAATTCCTTCTCCAAAACAAATAAATACCCAGAATTAGTTCTTCATTATTGCTAACCCAGAGAAATATGCAATCATTTGCTACTGTTCTGGATTTGTTTGCATTAAACTTTACTACATCCTGCAGACGACAGGATCTTGCCAATCTGAAAATCATATAATTTGTTTAAAAATAAGGATCCCCATTCACAACCAGGAAAGACATAAGGACAGGCCACAGCAGAAAGGGTTCCCATTACTGGGACAGGAATTTGATAGCACTCAATGACTCTTCGGAGCAAAGCAGATTCTCCCAGGAACAGGACAGAATTCACTCCATTTATGAATTCATTAGGGCATCTCATCACAAACATGAAATAAGAAGGTTAATTGTGCTGAAGTGCTACCCACTGCAGAGGAGATGGATTACTTGACGCTCGTTAGCCTGTCCCCTGTGCTGTTCTGACGTACGTAAGGAAACCACTGGAGCTGCTAATGACATAACGGGGCACCTTTGGAGAGATGCGCTTCCCTTCCCCTTGACTGCAGGGACCTGAACCCCCTGCAAGGCTTCTTTATTAAGAGCACACCCATCAAACACTGCATTGCCAAGAGTAAGTACACTCTCATGGCAGCCCCTTCCTTCAGGTGGCCCTGTCATTAGACACCTATACTATACATCCTTACAATTCTCCATAATATAAATGACATTTCGAGGCTTGTAAGAAGAGATGCTGACAGCTAAAAGAAATAATCATTGTTTTAATCCTTGAAAATGTTAGGGAACTTCCATAACATACTTAATTAATAAAAATTATATCTAATTTTTCGTAGTGAAAATTGCATGACTTCATCTTACTGAACAAAATCCTAGGTGAGGGGACATACAACATGTCACGTGAAGCA
Organism: Haliaeetus albicilla; assembly: GCF_947461875.1. Classification (NCBI taxonomy): domain Eukaryota; kingdom Metazoa; phylum Chordata; class Aves; order Accipitriformes; family Accipitridae; genus Haliaeetus; species Haliaeetus albicilla. The sequence goes on from NC_091490.1 coordinate 2,313,294, forward strand.
AAGCAGCTATTAACTTAAGAGCAAGTGACAGAATGTAACGTTCATAATAAAATATGTAGAACACAAGTGTCACTGATACAAAAGAAGGATGGCTTGACTGGGGTTCACAGTGCAAGTCCTACTAAATTAAAAATAAAACATTCAAAAAATACACCACTGAGGCTGGTACCTAAGTGGTTACATTCATCCAGGCTGCCAATTGCCATGCAAGATGCACTATAAACAAAATAAAAGCTTATTGAGGTTGTAATGTTGCTGTATTTCAAACCCTGGGTAGGTATATCCACTTCTGTCCAGAACATCTGGCATCAGAGTAAGAGATTATCCACAAAATTATAATTAACCTTGTATAAAGTGTTCCTGGCTAACATAAAGAGCTGCCTTTTATTCTGTTCTGTAAGACAAGAAGAGACCCAAGAATTAGATTAATGATACAAAGATTTATACTTTAATACGAAAGACAACTATGAAATGAAATCCTGCCCATGAAAATCCTCCTGTTTTTTTGACACCAGAGGGCTGGACTTCCAGCCCTATGTACATCCCTAACCAATTACAACATTCTCTGAAACAACAACAGTGAAAAAAAGAATGACAAAAAATTATCTTCTGGCATGGATGGTAAGCAGAATATAAATGGGTATTATTTAACTTCTCAATGAGATTATATAGAAACAGCCACTGCACTCTTAAAGTATTTTTGTCTCTACAGTCAGATGCAAATGAGATTTGGGGATACAGGCAATAACTGAAATCATTCACCAATAATGAAAACAGGTGAAAACTCCTGTGGGAGACCTGTACCATTCGTCAGTTTCTCAACCCAATCAAAAATGTGTATTTAAATAATAATTATCAGGATTTCACAGGACATCATTTAAATAATTTGAATAAAGCAATTTCATTCTCAGTAAAGTGCTAGACAAGACACAGTTCCAATGGATTTTTTTAAAATTTCATTCCTGTTACATAAACAACATGGATATAATTTAGGGTTAACAAGACTATTAGGAAGATTTCCTCTTTGGGGGGATCTTGTTTGTTTGTTTAAAAATGGTACATGCTATGCACTACATTAACAACGGCATCCCTTTCACGCCTCACGACACCGTGGCTTTTCCTCCTCTCTATACACCTTCTACAGACACATATACTGACAAGCACTTCAATGTATACAGGCTTCCAGCAGACTCTGCTCCTCCTCATTCTTACTGACCCAATTTAAAGGTGGTAGCTACAGCACCAGCCACAAAATACGGACTGCATTATTTCCATGGTCCCTTGATTAACTGCCATAGTAACCAGGTAGTAGTGGATTTGTAGCCGACTACCTCACCTTATTTTTATTTCAGTTATATTATTCTTGAGGTGAGAGTATAAAGGCAATTCACGACACTAGTTTCCACATTCTGTATCATGCAAAAAACCTTCAAGTTAATTGTAAGTGAGGAAGAAGAAATACAGATGATGGACACCACTGTGCAAGGCACACAGATACTCACTGACCCCACTTGCAGAAACCGGTGCCGTGGTTTCTACCACTACTGCTTGAAGCAGAAGAGAAATGTATTTCCTGCTGGAAGGGACCACGATCAATGTCCAACAATCGGTGTTACCAGGTTTATGCCCTGTACTCCTGCTCTTGTTCACACTGGAAGCCAACTTCGGAAGCAACTCTCCCAGCTGGTCTCGTTAAGGGTATTTTGGTTGCAATCTGGGGCAGCCTCGAGGTACACAAACTGGAGCTTCTCAGGTGACACTGAACTGGAAGGTGCACCCCAGAGGCACCTAGGGCTCTCCAGCCTCTAATGGGCACTCAGCTTATGGAACCAGCCCAAAGTAAAACCCTGACAACAAATCTCTGCGGACACTGGTTCCTCCCCACTGTTTTCCTCTCCAGATTTGTTCTTACCAAGCCTCCCATTACCATTATTTGCCAACATGGACAAAACTTGGCTATAGCAATGATAGATCCTCCTGTAGTCATCAAGGTGGCAGACCTCAAAGACCAAACTAAGTCAGCCTGTGTACCTCTGCCTGTTGCAGAAGAAGATTTTTTTTCTCATGGAAAATCTAAAAAGCTGGTAACAGTTTCACTACTGTTAGTCCACAGCAGATGTTGCACTGTCTCACTCAAGTATGCCTTTCTTTTCCCCTCTCTAATTAAGGACCTACACTTAAAATAAAACTTCACAGATCATCTCCCTCCTCTGGAGAGAGGACTTTGGTCTCATCAGGGAGAGGGGATGCACACTGTGGAGGGGCTGCTAATGGAATCTAGCTTTTCCAACAATACAGATGATAAATATTTGGAGAAGGGAAGCAGAAGAGATCGCAGCTGCACCTCTATGTAAAAAGAGGAAAAAACCCCAACAAATAAAAGGAGCCCACTGAAGAGACTAGGAGGATTTGAGATTCGCCTGGTGTGCCCTGGAGCTCAATAAATCTGCCTGGGGAACAGTCACATTGAGGATGGGAAGGTTATCCTGGCAACATCTCTGACACGTTTAACACCACCAGAGTGTGACTGTCGGGGCGACTAAAATGGGATACATGACCTGCGCCGTCTTACGTAACTGCAATCATCAATCTTTCCAGCAATTATTTTCCACTCTGACCTATGGTTCAAAACAACAGATACATATGTAAGGTGACTTATGCCTTCATAGTGAGTATGGAGAGATAGACTTTAATTACAATTACTAAGAAGCCACTGTACTTTGCACAGGGTAACTGCAAGACTAGCAGTGCATCAAAGAAAGAGATTTTTAAGGAAAAGAGCTTAGATAAAAGCAGTAATGTGAATGCTATAATCCTCCTTTTTCACTGCATTACATACCCTTCCCAGCTTCTTTTCAGTGCAGATACAGCCTTTATACCTTGCAGTCATTTGTACCAACATACACCAAAATAGGCAAAAGGTGGGAGGTTTAGTACGATGACTTACAATGGAGAACATCGTTACACAGCAGTAGTGTTATCAGATGTCTCGTTTCTCTTGTTTTTATGTAGTAGAATGAGATTTGTACTCACATACATGCCTGCATAAAAAAGGGACTTTAAGTAGATAAATGAGTAATATTTTTTAAGATAAATGTTCTTTCATGTTCACTCCTGTTATTTTACTGTACATATTACATTGTCGCAGAAGATCTTTTTCAGTGCTGTCACAGAAGTTCCCTTGAATATCCACCATACCCCTTTTATGAACAGAAAGACATCCCTGTGAGGGATTTCAAGAAGGCACCTGGTCTCTGCCCACAGTCCAAACTAGGTTCAACTAAATCCAAAGTTTTCTAGCCTCACTCAACAAAAGATTCAGGTTGAAGACCTTACAGCCTGCGCAAGCAATGGAGTTCAGTTCTTCATCATCCTTCCACCAAATCTTTTCTGAATGCCTATAGCCTGATAAACTGCCTTGCTGCAGGACTCACTAATTATTTCTTGCCCTATCTGCAGTAGACATGGGAAGAAGTTTCCTTCTCCTGAAACTTTTTATGTAACTAAAAGAAAGTAATTGCCTCTAGAGTAAATAATACCAATTTTTTAATCTTTCCTGATAGGCAATGTTCGCTATTTCTGCCATCTTCTTTCAGAATCTCTCAAATTCTTCTTCTTGAAGTGAGGTCCCTGAACTGGACACAATCCTGCAGCTGTAACGTCACTACTTGCAGTAGGGCAGAGTATCACATAACTGCCTCATTTTCTCAGAACAGTGATATCAAGCATTGTGTTCAAAGCCTGAAAAAAAGCATCAGTTGTAACTTGATTTTCAGTCCGACAATATTGCATTTACCCATCTTCAGACCACTAGGATGATTACTAGAAATGCAACTCTTCGCTTTGTTGCTATTCTATATATAGATTAAAACAACCACAAAAGCTAACACCTTTATGATTAATATCTTACCTTGCTTCTTTCTGTCTACTACACTTTTTCACAGTAAAATTCTCTAACATCTGATAGAAGTAACATGTGAAAATGCAAGTGATTTGCTCCAAGGATGGTTCCTCAGGCTTCTCTAATGTTATATTTGCCTTTCTGGACATAGAGTTTACAAGCAAAAATATTGCTCAGCCAGCCAAACAGAGATATGTATTGCAAGAACAAGAAAATTTTTATTGTAACAGATTACAATGCGCAAAACAATATGCGTCTAGTGCTGTAGGCAAAAGTATCTATCCACTCTGTTGGCCTAATATCAATAATTCAATATTAAAGCAGCTCAGCTTTTCAGCAGAAGTGCAGTCTTTTTAGTGGAAGTATTCTTCAAGTGTGATGTCTACACACAGACCTGACATGCAGATCATATCCATGAAATTGGCTAAAAATATTCTAAAATTAATTTAACAATTGTAGTTGAGAAGCTGCATACGGATTAATGAATTACAATTTGTGTTACGAATATTTTCTCAAGTAAACAAGCTGCAACATGAGTACATGCTATTGTGATTGTTTATTCTGTAGTGCTGAAATTCCTACAAGAAAGCAACCGTGAATCATCTGAACAGTCATGTTTCTCAGAGGGAAAAAATCATCCATGAATATGTTTAAATAAAAAATAAATAAATCTCTCCTGACTCCGTTTCCAGAATGCCCCACCGCTTTGGGGTGGGCAACGGAGGCTCATCAGGATTCATCAGAGTTTCCCCTTCCTCCTCGGCCAGAGGAGGTGACACTGGGTGTTCCACACAACCAGCTTCACCCAGCAGAGACAGCTGCCAGTTCTGCAGAGTGCTGCGTCAAGCCAAGTCTTTCCTCACCTGACTGGCATCTGCAATTACTGCAGTCCCACGGCAGCCATGAAAAACAACAGGATGGTCACTCCACCAAGAAGAGGAAATCCTCTACGCTGGGTATCAGTCAGCAGCCAAGACAAGGCAGAAGTCTCCAATATACTGTACTCACATCCTCTCCCTCTCCTTTCTCATCATGTACAGCAAACTAATTTACACCGGAGCCTGGCGGAAACTGCTAATTGTGGTTATATCAAGGTGAGCTTCCACCAACTCTTTTTTCCATGGTTTTGGCTGGAGGTCAACAAACTAGGTACACTTAATGCCCATAAATCCTGATCACAACATTCACTAAACCAAGTCATATGGATATGAATTATTTGCATCTGCAATACGTATTAATTCCATTAGTGAAAAAATTACTAAAATTCAGAAAATAATTTATGGGATGACTATGAACTTCCAAAAGAAAAAACGTACAAATGAAATACATCATGCAAACTGCATGCTACCTCTCATGCTGTGTTGTGTTAAAAGCATACCAACAGGCACTGAAAACAAGACTAGCAAAATGAGGCAGCAGTTTGGCTAATTTGTGTTGGAAGCAGAACAAAGAATTGTGGTTTATGGTGCAACCTTCTGTTATTCAGCCTCATTTTTACCGGAGATCATCAACTGCCCACAATCACACAGCAACTCAAATTTTGGACTGGCCAAATTTCCAGTTCTTATTTCAACAAGAAAACTGAAACCGTTTTCACTTGTACTCCATCTGGACACTCCATCGATATTTTCAGCCCTTAAAAGTTAGTGCATTAACCGAAGGGCTACTTATATTGAAAAGCAAATTGCTTTCCAAAACTCATAAAATTCAGCTCCCCAAAATCCAGTGGTGCTCTGTCAGGGATTGCTGTTTTAACTGTGGTTGTTTTATCTACAGACATTTTGAGAATGGAGAAACAAAGTATACACACTGCACTACTTAACAGCATGATCCACAGGACGATAGATAGCTTATTAAGGGACAAAAGACCAATTAAAAATAGTAGATGAACCTAAACAGCAATTGGTGTAACTACTGGATTCGGTCCACTACTGCTTCAATCACAGCATGGTGCCCTGCAATACCAGTCTGCCAATAAAAAAGAAAAAAACAAACCTACAAACAAAACCTGGGATGAATTCAGCTTAAAAAAAAAAGTAAATTTAATCTCTTCTCATGGATCTGATTTGTACTTTGGGATAATCTCTTGATGACAGCCAAATGAAACCTTCAGTGCAGGAGAAGGGGATGGATTAGGAGACAGCGTGTATTGCTCAGGTACTCCACAGAGGATGGTTTCCTGCTCTCAAAAGAGCCTCCCCATAATAGAGCTTCCCGAGCCCCCTGTCCCACACGCTGCGGCTTAAACATTCCTGGAAAACGTATGTGGTGCTGGTGCATCGGGAACAGGAGAGACTTCAATACTGTAAATCTATCTACAGACCCTAGAAATGACATGACAGATCTGGAACCATGATGGATGAAGCGGTGGAGTTTGGTCAACAGTAAAGTGCCTTGCGAAACATTAGTGTTCTCACCGAGGAAGGATTAAGGCTGATCAGGCAGAAATTACATTTCCTTATGTAGGTGGCAACATATGGGAGCTGTCAAAACACATGCTCCTGCAGATGCACATGTCCCAGAGCAACACTGCCTCTCACATTCTGGGACTTACCCTGGCTACAGGAGAATTTGTATATTAATTACTGTAGCCTTGAATATGATGTTGCAGCAGAGTACCTGGGGTCTCTCAGGGTGCCTTGCAGAGCCAGCTCACTGCTCCTCGGCAGTGAAGGAATGCCTGCGTTTCATCGCAGCAGCACAAGTGGTCTGACGGGGAGCAGTAACGTTGCTGGGGCTGATGTGGAGGCGAGGGCAGCGAGCTGGGGCTGACGGCAGGGAGAAGGGTGTTTCTCACTTCCATCTTCTGGTACGGCACATAGGAGAACCTCTCCTCTTCCAGGACATGGCACAGAGCAGGGCTTCGTCCTGCTGCTGGTGGCAGGGACTGTCCTGCACCTCCACGCTCCAAGCTCGCCTGGGGGTGTACTGGGGAGGGATACTCTTGCGCTACCTTCTCCATCCCCTGAGCTGGGGCCACAGCAGGCGAGCTGCTGCCCTCTTCCCACCGCCCCTGCGGGCAGCTACCTGTTTTGCCTGTGCCTCGAGATAGCTCCATGCCTGGTACCTCGCAGCCCTTCCAGCTGACAGGGAGCTCGGTGCCCCAGCAGCCACACACCTCCTTCGCGGGGCTGATGACAGGCTGCTTCGTCAGACAGACAGACAGATGGCATGGTGAGGGGTTCTTCTGGAAAACAGGACTCACAGTCTGCACAGGAGAGGCTCTCTCAGGCTAGAGAAGCAGCAGCAGTGCTGCTTCCAAATTAAAGTAGTAAATGTGGCACATCATGTAGATAACATGGCTCCTTCCCCCTGCCATCAGCCTGTCTCCTCTAACCTATGGACACAGAGCTCTGGACACCGAGCTTATCTGCTCCTAGCACCCACTCCTCACTGAGCATCCAGACTACAGGTCTTGCTTCCAGTCTCCAAGACCCTGAAATTATCCAAGCCCCCCAAGTATCAAAGCATGAACCTGAATGATAACTGTGCTCCTCAAACCCAACCGTGACATTCACCAGCCATGCTTCAAGCTGTGAGATGAAGTCCCACGGGACCAAGGAGCCACTTCCACTCCTGCTGCTCTCCGTCGGCAGTGCAGACCAACGTCACCGCCTCCCATGGGGACACCAGGGACAAAACAACACAGCCGTGCCCCGTGCAGGCTGGCATTCACAGTCAATGACTTTGACTACTGCAAATCAAAAGACACAGGTGAAGAGTAAGGAGAACCACTGTCTGGATGCCAGTAAGGCACTTTCTGTACAAACAGCAACTCAGAAACATCCAGCACAGAAAATTCCTCTTGGTCTGTCCTCAGAAGACTTAAACTTGATGACCTGGAGATTAATCTTCTGCATATAATGTAAATCCAAGTATAGCAGCAGGAGGCTCACACATGTCACACCAATCAAAACGGCTCAACCCAACCAACCCAAACGGCTCAGGAAAGGATTACTGCAGTGGAATGAAAAAAACATTGTTTTAAAAGCTAAATAAGCTAGCCAGTATCTTAAAAATATTTAAAGATATATGAAGATGTCCCCCACGTTTCTAAAAATCAAATGCAAGATTAGAAACGTGAAGTCAATATATTCCACCTCAGCTTGAATGCCAATTCATACGCTGTCCAGAAGGTACAGATGGGTAAAAGCAGGAACAAAAAATGGATGCTACAGCTGATTAAAACCTCAGCTAAATAAATTGTCTACAGGAAAATGCATTAGCCCAAGAGATGCAAGAACAGCAGGACACTCAAATGAAATTGGATTCTTTAGATCATATGTCTAAAACCTTAAAAATTCCCTTGTTTATCAGTAAAAATTAGTATGATAGGGATCCTCCAGGCATAGAAAAACAAACACAATGCTGACACCTGAAATGACAGTCTGTGCTACGGAGAAACTAGATAGGTTTGAAAGAAAATAGAAAACAAGCATAAAAGGCCCCATGGGATTCATATAAAGGAAGATTAAAATAAGAAAACAGTCATCTTTTAGGCATGTTACAGCTAATATAGTTATGCTGATTGTCAACATTTGTTTCCAGTTATTAATACAAGAAGGAAAAAACATATTAGAATGGTAGAAGATAAAAGCATTGCTAGGAATAATGGGATGAAATGCAGAATAAAAGTGTAAACTATTAGAAGAAGCTTCTAGACCACAATGTTTGCTAAATACAAGTAGTCTGTCAAGTAGCTGAAGCTCTGATACTAAGGACAATTTATTCTCAACCCATAGGAATATTCATCCATATATTTTTAACAGCTGAACAAGGTTATCAGAACAGGAAACCATGCACCTTTCAGGCTGGATCTGTGCTGGATGAGGAGTTCCTCTCGCCCTGTAGTCTGCGAGCACAGAGTATGCTGAGTGCATCGTCAAGAGTATCGTTTAGCTTGTGCAGAATAGAATGCTCAATAGGAAACAGATGATCATTGGGTATATACAAAATACAATTAAACACGGGCTAGACATTCAAAAATACAATAAATAAATGTCACTATGCTAAATCCTTCAATATTTATTTCGCTCATGTATTCTGTAAACTAAAGGAACTCTTCATTAGTTCCAGACTTTGGGGGTAAGGGGAAGGAAGACCTCATTAGTGGCATGGCTAAACAAATAACTTTGAGTTACTTCATAGTTTCTCAATTCTTTTATTTGTGCTATATCTATATATCCTATTTAACATAAATACCAAGCTGTAGAGAAGGTTAGTGGAATATTTTCAAAAATAATTTTGTGATCTTGAAAGGATGACTAAAAATGATGAAAAATAAAACAGTCTTAAAATGAAAAATAGAATCTCATTCCTATGAGATCTGTGCCAATTTTTCAATAAAGAAATTATATCGTGGAAAATACATTTTTAATAATTCTGGAACAGGAATGGATGCATTAGGTACCTATTATTCATATATGCTCATACCTTCTTCTGATCTGTACCGAGTCCTCCTTACCAAGACCTTACCAAAGTGAATGCCATTTCTAGTAGCACAAAACACATACTAATATTATTGACAAAGACATTAAAAATGCATAAAATTTGATTCCAGTTTGGGGTACCCAGCTGGAAAACGAGAAGAGTCTCAATGTGCAGAAGTTTCTCACTTTACTCAAAGTGAAGTCACTGGAAGCTCCGCAGCTCATCAGAATCCAACTCATCCACAAATACTTACTACAGCAAACACCTCTGAAATTTGACGAGTCCAAAATCTAACCCGTGATGAATCTCCAATTTTTTAATTGTGGCAGTAAGCCAAAAAACCTAAAACCACCACCACCCCCAAATTATATTCTTCAGCTATACAACATGTTTAGCTGAATACCTTTGCCACAAGGGTTGACAACATGAATTAATCAAAACTAACAACTAGCTGCAAACACTCGTACCCAGGAGTCTTCCATCTGAACACTGCAGAAAAGGTTCCTCTTTGGTATGCCCCCTTATATCACACTTATTAAGCACTAAGAAGTTTTTAATCTTAGTTACTCCTTTCAGTTGAGTCATTACTAGAATATTTTATTGCCTTCCTGAAATGATTAACAGTAGTAACCTTTTCAAAATTTGGAAGGATCTTTTCTGCATGTTAAGTAATACCACAATGGCTTAATTTAAACTACAGCACAAAACCAATCTACCTAAATAACTTCTGTCAACAATTAATTTAACATTAAGAAAGTCAAATAAAAATGCGTAGTCAGTAGCAGTTCTGGTTTTAATTCATTTGCCCTTTTTAATATCCTGCGCAAGGCAAGAATTATTGGTGACAAAACCAGTGACAGTTATCACATCAATTTAACTTCAATGCACGAAGCCAAACTCACTTCAGCTGCAAGCAGCTGCAGAGATCAATTTTTCAACATCACAAAATTCTCACCGTTACAGTTTCCTGGTTCCTAGATCCTAAGAGACTCAGTAAGCCCTAGGAAAGATGAGATCACCATAAAAAAAAAAAAAAAGCACATCTCTATTGCCTCTTATAAACAAACAAATAAATAAATAAAATTGTACCCCCAAATCACAACCGTACCAGCACATACCAACAAAAAAGTTACTTGAAGGAGATGTCTGCCACAAGAAAAGGCCAACTGAAGGTTACTGAACAGCTCTGAACTTTAAGTGATCACTGCTATTTCTTTTCACTCAGAGAAAATCACCTGTAAGTTTTGTGAACAGTTCTCCCTTAGAGGAGGCATATCTACTCAATTGTTACAAGCTATGGGATTCCCAGCCCAGGGTCTTTATGTCAAATGAGGAACATCAGATATTTGCCTACACTAGGGTCACACCGAAATGAAAAATAAAAGGTTATTTCCAATTGCAACATACTGCTGTTTTTAGAGATTTCTGTATTACTTTAAACCCCAAATGCCTTCAAAATGTGTCTACTTGGAAAGGTGACATGTTACAATGCACTGTTCTATAAGTCTCTGAAATTCTTTATTTGGCTTTGAAATCCAAAATTTAAATTTCTGAAAATGCAGATCAAGAGATCCAGGATAAAAATAGGCCATTTGCAGCTCTGAAAAGCATTTGTATTATTGTCTGCTGTTCTCAGTGGAGGCAAAGTATTCTTGAACACCAACATCTCTGCTTTAATTCTTGTCCCTATTTGAGATTTACTTTTATCTCTCCTATCTTTTTTTAACCTTTATCTGTGGTAATTGTTTTTGTTAAGTCTTGTTAATTAAGACTGCAAGCTCATCAGGGAAACATCCTCCCCTTTGTTTTCCAGTTCCATATCATGCCTGGCAGAAGTACAGCATCAAAAATGCATCAGATACTTGGTTCAACAAAATCATTTCACAGAATTACAGAGTATAGATGTGAAGGTCCTGAAGTCCACCTGTGTGCTTATATCAAAATACTTCTGCTCATATAACTTAGTTTTTATTAATATAATAGGCTTACTGCTTCTGGTGAGAGATTTTAATATTGACTATTAAAAAAAAAATAAATCTATCAGAATTAAATCATTCCCTCTCTTAGCCAGGAGCTGATGTCCTTCAAAGGTTCATAGGCTTATCATAGCATCCCCTCCCACCACACTAAATTCCCAGTTTGGTCATTGTTTAGCTAAAAGCTGTGTATTTATTCTCTTTGTCTAAGGTCCTTAAAGTTGGCTTTTAGTCTATATGACAGGGTTCATAAATTGGTGACCCCGAATTATTCATTAGGTATTTAACCAAATGCTCTACCGAAACCCCCAGTTGCTATAAACCTAACAAAAATACAATATATAGTCTATTTTTCTCTACATAGCACCAAATACTACTTTTTTTCAAAAGATTCCTTAAGGCATCACTAGCTTTTACTTTAAGTGATACCACAATAAAAGGCAGATTTAATAATCTGTTTCAGTTTCTTATCTTCCCTTTCCTTGAGCCATTAATATAAGTGAAAGCAAAAATGTAACTCAGCTTGTTATCTTTGCAAAATCAAATACATTAGACAGGGTATTATTTGCCTCAGGCAATGCCATTTCAAGTTTGTGTCACTACTACCCAGGACCATTCGGTTTACAAAGAAAAAAATTTGGATATGACAATGACTGCTGCCACTCATTTACAACAAGCAATTGCTCTTTCACCAAGAAATCAGTTTCCACCCCAGTACATTTGAATGAACAGAGCTGTGGTGTTTATAACATAGGAAATGTTTTCCCTAAAGTCTTGAAATAATTTTAATTTATTTCTCTTTACCTTCATAATACATTAACAAGAGAAATCAGAAATGAATCAAGACATTTCTTATGAGAGCAATTTTATCTTTAACAACTTGGAAATTAGATTTTTAACAATGAAATACAGTGTTTGTTTGGATGAGAATCACTAAAAAAACCCAACCAAACAACTAAATGCCTGGGACTTAAACCTCCAGGTTGACTGCTCCAATTGTCACCAGATTGGGGGGTGAGTTGCTCTCTTGTTGACAGCATTTTCAAATGTGTAGTCACTTATCTCAGAGACAACTTCAAAACTTAATGCTACGCTCTTGGTTTTGCAAATTTTGACCAATATGATCAATAAATTGCATAATTTGAAGATCTATGAATATGTGCCTTATATTGTCACGCACACAGCTTTAAATGAGTTTTTAAAACTTCAGCCCTATATATTTTTAAGCTTGCTTCCATACTCATTATTTACACAGTTAATAACATAGCTCTCAATATTGTGCCTGACTATCTCCTGCCACGTTCACTTGCTTCATCTCCCATCCCTTCAGCAGAGGAGCAAGATCATGGTTTCTCAATTTTATTGTTCTTTTGAGATTTACCTAACAAGTGAGAATAAGGCAAATAACAGAAAGACCGAGTAAAAAGCCAGATCTGATATTTGAGTCTGAATGATGAGAAGTTCAGTGATAAAGGTGGTGGTAAGCAAGTGAGTGATCTAGATTAGGATTGACAGGAATATTCCGACACAGAAATGCAATTGTCATCTCGGGCCACAGGGAGAATTTGTAATTTCTTCCACATCTATTATTACAGAATAGATCCATGATCTTAATTTGTAATACTTTTCAAATTTCACTTTGCAAAATAACATCAATTTAAGTCCTTTTAATTAATTCTAAATTATTTTAACCAACCATTAAAACCAAACCCATTTCCCAAGTCCACCTTGAGGCTATTTTGAGCGAGTACGCTACAAAGGGAGTACGCTGTCTTATATTGTTCGTGGTTAATATTATGTGAATCCTAAACAATACAAATACGCTCTGAATACAATAAAACAACCTATCAGAAAATACTTCTATCCTACAGAGCAGAGTTCTGACACTTTTTACTTGGTCTTCTGTGGAGTCCTAGTTTACAGAATTTGAGTAAATGCAATTCCAAGCCAAAGCAGGAAGACTACTCTCAAAAAAACTTCAAGGCTTTCCAAGCACGGTTGAAGAAGATTCACGTTCAGTTCACAACAGGCTGACCAACTGAAAGCATTTACATCTTGTTACAAAAATTTTTTTTCTTGTAAAATAACAACTGACAAGTACAAGACAAACGGTAATAATTGTCTGTGGCAAGCATGCAGTGTATCACAATTGTGAATGCATACAGCAATGCAAGATCTTCTTTCTGGGATATGCTGTAAAAATAGCAAAGCCTGACATGTAAAGATTTTTTTTTTTTCCTTATGGAGGCAGGTTTCAAGTACAGTAGTGCAGATTTTCATCAATCCCTTCTTGAAAACAGGGCAAAGCCTTAGGTCTTGGGTGACTTAAGGAGGTGTTTTTGTTGTAGGCAGAGAGTGTGAGAAAACATCCTTATGTCTATGGAGATGATAGCTTAACACTTCTGTAAGCTAGAAGAAAAGGCAGCAGCTGACTATAGGTCCTAGACTTACAGAGATTGCCAAGATACTGTACTCCAGAGAAGCCTATTTCAAGATCACATTTGCAGAAGTGTGGGCTTCTCATTACACCAGCTTCTCTTTCAATGTGCATCTTCCAGTGTTACCTTCTTCATCCTGGACCATCTTCTCTCTTTTGATCCTTCTTTGCCATTATTCCAGTGTAATCACCTGCATCTCATTACCAATATGATGGTGAAGAGATCTCTTGAGACAGTAGGATTGTTCCTCTTACATTCTTCTCAGTATCTAAGGACATTTGTCTTGCAAATATCAGTTAAATTACAACAGAGTTCTTAAGAGGTTTCTGGGGGTTTGAGGTGTGGGGATTTTTGTGGTAAGGACACCGTTTATCATTTGTTACCAGCTGTCTTTGAGAGCAAAAATAAATAATGCTTTAGTGGCTATGATTCAGAAACATGCAACATTTGCAACGTCCATCAATTTCACCTGGAACTGAAGGAGCTCAGTATCAAATAAAAAGGGCTGCCCTGTAATAATTTATGAATACACTGTGACCTCTAGATGAGTATAGTTACTGAATGTATACATTGGTTTAATCTAACAGCAGACTGTTGGAAAAGTAAGCAGCAAGCCCAACAACAGCTGGAGGCAGCCAGTCTACAAATACTGGAAAGACAACACAAGAGCCATTTGTTTCCTTGCTCTACCTCTGACCTCCAGCAGCTCAACAGAATAGTTTGTTAAGGGGATCCAGTCTGACAATACAGACCTTGACTAGATTTAAAAGGACACATTCCCTAAGGGGGAAGAGAAAGCTTTGGAAAACATACTAATACTTAGATCTCAAAAGTTAAGGGTGGCTGCAGCTTGCCATCATTAATTTATAGTTATCATAGTAATTATACCCATCTCTTAACTACTTGCTTTGAAAACTTTCCTGCTTCAGCCAACCACTCAGAAATACTTAAATACAGAACTCTATCCACTTAATCTGATAACCACGAGCAAACCCAGTTTATCTCTGGAGTACTGCAGCCCACCTATGCAATGGGGTAAGTCAAAGGTCTCTGCTTCAAACTGGAAAGCACCTGTCTCCCAGTCACAATACTCTGTGATCCCACATCCCTCCCTGACAAAAACAGAACTCAGGCAACTGGGATAAGGACAGAGCCAAATACATGATCACAGAATAAGCTGCCACAGTAGTAGCAACTGGGGAAGGCAGCATGGATGGAGAAGCACAGTGCCCAGGTAGCCCCAGCCCGGTCTGATGGCTGGGACACAGCAAAGACACTGCTCCCTTAGGCACTGCATACCAGAAAGGATACACAATAAGGATGCTAGGAGCTCTATAATGGCAACAGCCCTCAGGAAATCAAGCCCTTGTATACAGTGTGAGAGCGCTCATGATTGTAATAACTGAATACTTATGGAAAATGAGCCTCCCTAGGATTCCCTGCGTCATCTGGTTTTTATACAGATATACAAAAATTTCCTACCCACCTAACTTGCTTGAGAGAGGATGGAATAAGGCAAATGGGGCAAGAACCTCTTCAATGAGCACTCACATGTTAATGTACAGGAATTAGATCCTCAGCTGATCACACACTTGTGTATGAACTCCTACAGTGGGACTCCCAATCACTCAGCCATTAATAGAAACCCATGCAAATCTCACACTGAGTGCCGTGCCATTTACCCATCAGCAGAGAGGTGTCTCCATCTGTGGTGCATAAGAACAGCTTGATTTTGTGAGAGGAAATACTGCTCTAACTCAATCTACTCATATTGATGGTCATTATGCTGCTATTTCTGTTTCTGTGAAAGCTGCAGTAGGAACAGTCTTTGGTGGAAATAGGAACACATTCCAGGTTGTGAGGTAAGGAAATCCCATAGAAACGTGTATGTCCAGAGGAGTAAAATCTACTAATCTAAGTTTATCTGAAGGTGCAAGAAGACATGCCAATATAGATGGAGATATCTATCCCCCTCTACTCTGCTCTGGTGAGACCCCACCTGCAGTCCTGCGTTCAGCTCTGGGGACCCCAACATCAGAAGGACATGGACCTGCTCAAGCAAGTCCACAGGAGGGCCACGAAGATGATCAGAGGGCTGGAGCACCTCTCCTGTGAGGACAGGCTGAGAGTTGGGCTTGTTCAAACTGGAGAAGAGAAGGCTCTTGGAGACCTTAAAGCAGCCTGCCAGTACCTAAAGGGGTCCTACAAGAAAACTGGAGAGGGACTTCTTACAAGGGCAGGTAGTGACAGGACAAGGGGTGATGGCTTTAAACTGAAAGAGGGTAGATTTAGATTAGATGTAAGGAAAAAACTCTTCACTGTGAGGGTGGTGAGGCACTGGAACAGGTTGCCCAGAGAGGTTGTGGATGCCCCAATCCCTGGAAGTGTCCAAGGCCAGGTTGGATGGGGCTTGGAGCAACCTGGTCTAGTGGAAGGTGTCCCTGCCCATGGCAGGGGGGTTGGAACTACATGATCTTTTAAGGTCCTTTCCAACCCAAACCATTTTATGATTCTACGATGATTCTATGAACTCAGAAAAATTATATTACCTACTCTGTGCTTTTAGCATATTCATAGGAAAACACCAGTATTATAAACCACATCTACGATACAGATTGGCACAGAAGGAACTTCAAATGCTGGACTAAGTGCCTGGGGAGAGCTAAAGCATTGAGCCACCAGAAGCAGATGCTTGTGTAAGGCTCTCCAGCATAACCTCTCAACAACATGGGCCTGTATGTCTTAAGCAAATACTTCTGCCAGAGTACACTACCTAAGCCTCTTAAAAGCAAATGCTATTGCTATGAAAATTCATGGAACTTAATTTTTCAGGATAAAATTCTAGTTTTTGAAGATAAGGTAGGGCTAGGAGCAGAAGTGTCTCACGCTGTGAATATTGCTTATTTTCCCAGAAGTTTTACAATGTTGTATGAATAGCATCAGGACCTGGATTTACTTGGTTTTACTTTCTTAGCTAGGTAAATTAGTCCCCACGTTCCTTTCTGCAACATTTGAACAGTAATAGTACACATATATGTTTGCAAGTCTTCAGGAGACACGCATTCAAATCTCTTAAGGATGGTTTAATAAAGATTTGGAAGCTGGCACTGAAGTCTAACTGAAGAGTAGATGGCTGCATTACAAGCCACCTTGAGGCTGGCAGTGTATTCATTGCGTATTCACAACCGCTTGTAGATGCAAAGACCCTGGAGGCAATTAAGTGTGTAGGTTACTAACCTCAGGTCCTCACTTGAGAGAAACAGACAAAACTTCCTCCAAAGCCTGAATCCGAAGGGAGTTTCAGAGGTGATGGTCAGATTTGGAAGGCTGAGAAGAATTCTGGCTCAGGTCTTCAAAGACTTGCCTCTTCCAATGGCATTGGTCTTTAATTCCAGCAGCTGGCTCTCAGAGCTGTAACTGCCTAAGGACAGCCTGACATGCTAATGACAAACAGTGATTGTGTCAATTAGAATCGATGCAGAGTCATCAGGAAACTGTTTCCTGCAGGATTAGTGTGCTGTCCAGCTCCTCCTGTCCAGCCCTTCTTCCTCTCCATTCTCCTCTTTGCCTTGGCTCTATGTTCCTTGTCAACCTCTTCTTGATTTTCCACGTCATATTTGATTGTTTTTCATTCTTACCCCAACCCCCTCAGAAAAAAAATACAAAATAGAATAATCAATAGATAAGCAAGAGGATTGCTTATCTTAAGCAATATTGGATAGGATGCTTTTAACTTGTTCATTTTGGTAAATCTCTGCGCCCCCCCATCTTGTCATCTCTGCTTAAAAAAGAGAAACACTGCAGTACATAGCACCCGACGAACAAAACTTCAGTCATAATGGGATGATTAGGTCTATGATAAACATTAACTTTAAACAGTAATACATAATTTGACTTAGTATACCATTTTAAGTAACAGAGATTTGAAAACACCCTTCAACCTACAAGGACTGAATGCCTTCTGAATGTTGCCAAGATCCCTTAGACCTCCTTTCTGTGGCACAAGTTCCAGAATGCAGTGGGCTCAGACTCTCCAATTATCTTAGTAATAATGAATCCAATAAAATAGAAGAGCTAATTTTGCATTATTATTATGAAAGAAAACTTTCCCTCTAACCTAATGAAGTTGTCCATCATTATGCAATTATTACCTGCATATGTACAATGTCAGCGGGGTTCATTAAAGCTTTTTGAAACAAAGTAGCAGCACAAAATGTTTCTAATTTTCAGATAGCTCTTTATATGGTTCTTCATATACTGAAAAGCCAGCAAGCAACTGTTAATTTACAAGCTATTCTGTACATTTTAAGAACATACAGTAAATACTATGATATTATGGTAAAAACTATAAGCTAATATCATAAAAGGAGGTAATTTCTGTAACATTTTTGTTGTACTTGCACTTTGTCAACCTGTATTAGTGTAAAAGCTGTGCCTGAGCTGAGAGAAAAATCAATTGATTTCTGTTTTCTTTTACTGATAAAATGAGATTAATGTCTCCTTATGTTTCCTTTCAGGAGGCATGCTTTCAGATGGTATGATGTGCTTGCTTTTCCATGCCAATGTCTAGACAGCTAGCTACGTCGGAAATCAATGAAACAGGAATCCAGGCGGTTACTGTACCAAGACAAAGATACAATGAAATGGAAATTATTCAGTATATGCATATGTAATAATCTACCTGCAGTACATTTTTATTCAGAATAAGACTCCTTTTCCGAGGTCTGCATCACGATGCATCATACACTGTACACAACTGCACAATGAAAAATCATCTTCCTAGCAATAACTGAACTACATAATGCTGGACACATGGAGCTATTGGAAGTGCAACAAAAACTCTTTCTCCATGAGTACAGATTGATTCAGGGCACATAGATAAAATGGTTCCCATTTAATTCCATTAACTGCTGTGCAGATGTTTTGCCTTCATAGCATTTAAATCTGTTGTGGAGAAAGCTGCAATAAATTGCTCTATCATGATAAAATGCAACTTGCTGGCTTAGAAAAAAAGGCAGAAGGCCTTTACACAATGTTACATCGAACACATAAAGGTTAACTCAGTTCTAGTGAGTGCAGGCTTCCTAATGCTACCCATAAAAACTCTCCTTTTCTAGTCCAAACAAGTTCTAGACAGTAGCAAAGTAGGCGGCTTCCTAATGTAGCAGATTATTATGGCAACAACAAAAAAACCCAAAAGTACAACAAAAAATCCATGTCCCCAGTGCGGTCTCTGCCAATGACAGCGAAGCCAGCTGGTGGCTGCTGCTGCAGAGGGAAGCTGCTGAGATAAAGAGGCTGGTGGATCCGTCTGGCAGCAGGGTCGGTCAGCCCAGCCCCTGCAGCTGTAACCCCCTTGTCTCACTCTGGCCATCCATCTCAACTCTGCCATTCGTGGTAGGGCCCCATCTCTGAAGCAACAGAAGTCTGTCTGCACCACCGGGAAGTTTTGAAACAGTTCTTTTTCCTACTCTGATGTTGTTTGTAATGTCAAAAAATACCTCAAACTGGACATTTTTGGTCCCTCAGCATTTCCCCCTCCTCCTATCTGCATGTCTTTCCTCCCTCCTCATCTCATTTAATGGCTGACTTGAATCTACATACTCTTACTCCAAGTTCTTCTTACATTTTTGTCAATCCGTTTTATTGGAAATAGTTAAAACTCAAGGCAATCTGGGTCAAACCTGATTCCTATTTAAGTGCACCATCCCGGTGATGTGGAAAATGTTAGGATACTATAGCATACCACACCACAAGGAAGGTCTATATTTATCAGGAGATACTAGTAGATTAATCAAGTGTTTTGTCCAACACAAAAGAATTAGGGGGTTTTTTTACCGTAAAAAGAAAATAAATCAGCTAATATATTGCTGTTTCTCCAGAGTGTTATTCTTATATTATTTAACATCTGCTCTATCCCTCAGCAATACTTATTTATAGTGTTGAGAGAATAAAAAAATTTGAGAAACTTAAAAACTTAATATTTTCTTCCAGTGCTTCCCAGTGGTAGAGGTTTATCTGAAAGAAGAGATTGAATCTATGCGTGTATTTCTTGGAAAATAAAACCATATTTTATATTAATAATTTTTCTATGGGTAGGTATGGCAATATTTTACCCTAAAACACTATCAGCTGCTGTTGCACCAGTCGTCTAGTTTTACTTTGGCATCCCCATCCAGAGGGACCTTGACAAGCTTGAGTGGTGGGTCTGTGCGAACCTCATGAAGTTCAAGAACGCCAAGTGCAAGGTCCTGCACATGGCTCGGGGCAATCCCAAGCCCAAATACAGGCTGGGCGAAGAGTGGATTGAGAGCAGCCCTGAGGAGAAGGACTTGGGGGTGTTGGTTGATGAGAGGCTCCACACGACCCGGCAATGTGTGCCTGCAGCCCAGAAAGCCAACCATATCCTGGGCTGCATCAAAAGAAGCGTGACCAGCAGCAGGTCGAGGGAGGCAATTCCCCCCCTCTACTCCACTCTCGTGAGACCCCACCTGCAGTCCTGCGTTCAGCTCTGGGGGCCCCAACATCAGAAGGACATGGACCTGCTCAAGCAAGTCCACAGGAGGGCCACGAAGATGATCAGAGGGCTGGAGCACCTCTCCTGTGAGGACAGGCTGAGAGAGTTGGGCTTGTTCAGCCTGGAGAAGAGAAGACTCTGTGGAGACCTCAGAGCAGCCTGCCAGTACCTAAAGGGGTCCTACAAGAAAGCTGGAGAGGGACTTCTTACAAGGGCAGGTAGTGACAGGACAAGGGGTTTAAACTGAAAGAGGGTAGATTTAGATTAGATGGAAGGAAGAAACTCTTCACTGTGAGGGTGGTGAGGCACTGGAACAGGTTGCCCAGAGAGGCTGTGGCTGCCCCATCCCTGGAAGTGTTCAAGGCCAGGTTGGATGGGGCTTGGAGCAACCTGGTCTAGTGGAAGGTGTCCCTGCCCATGGCAGGGGGCTTGGAAATAGATGGTCTTTAAGGTCCTTTCCAAACCAAACCATTCTATGATTCTATGATGATGCTTGTGTGTCACTATTTCAGTACATTATACAAATGTCTATTACTATCAGTTATAGCCTTATATTGTGCTGAGACAGGAACTCATGCATGTCAAGCAATGCTGCCTATTGATTCATAAACCTGGAAAAAGTCATAGCATCCCATGAGCAGAGTTCAGATTTGTCATTTACATTTTGTATATCATACCCATTCAGGTAGTCCAACAGGAAATTGAGAGCAACTGTAATTTTCAACATTGTAGCTTCCCAAATCTGTTCTCTTCTTTCTACTTCTCCAAATCTACATTTGCAAATCCACCCATCACAGAATCAGCAGAGCATTTTCTGTGGCACTGCTTTAATTCACCTCTGCCAAGAACATCATCTATGTCTTAACCTGAAGTAATTTTTTTACTGTTGCAGAATGCCCATATGATAATCATTACAGAAGAACCTACAAACCCACCTTGTCAAACTACCCCCAAACTAGTGACATGCGACACAGAAACATGCCACCACTGTGGAACCCACGTGATGTTCTCCTAAGGTAATGCCAGGTAATACAAGTAAAACACAGAGAACATTGAGGAGAGCCAGCTGTGGTTATTCAGAAACAAAAAAGCTGAAAAAAAATGTAAAAACACAGGGATGGACCAGAGAATGTATAGATCTGCAGTGAAGCTAATCTACACTGCATAAATTATGCGGCAGACACATTCATGGTTTATCAGTCTGTCCTGGCAACCAACTCGAGCATGTAAGCAGCAAACTGTACCTCCTGGAGACATACAGCATGAATCTGTAGATGCTATCACAACGGCAAGTTTCACACATCAACATAGCTTTCAACAAAGCTAAATGCAATGGTAAAGCTTCCTTAAGAAACCACTTTGGCACAGAAAACATTAACTTAATAGTTAAGCCTGTATATGAGAGTTGGAGGTCATGGATTCTCTAGGCAGGTCTCAGCCACTCAGTAAGTCATGATACCTCTCTGAACCTATATTCCTCATAGATTAGCACACTGTAAACATTAAAAACTTAAAGGTATTACAAATTCCAGAAACAGTGTTTATTCCTCTGAGAAGGGATCCACTCTCTTTCTCTCTCCCTCTCTCACAGAAATGGCTAAATCTACCAAAATCAAATTATCATTAATATAATAATCTGTTGTACTTTGATTAAATCTTTAACAGCTCGTGAGTATTTTAACACCATGTTTTCCCCACATAAGTGGTTGGGGGATGAAAGAAGTTTCTTCTTTCTGTCCTCCATGGTTGTAGACAGGGTTTAGAGGCAATATATACAGTCAGAATGTATCTAAAGATCACACAGCTGGTTCTGTTTGTTGTGTGTGCTTATTTCTGTTGTCTGAAAGGTTCTTTCCTCCTCACCTTCATGTCCTTTGGAATCCTTCCTGCCACCTGCTGCTAGCGCTCAGGGACTCTCCTCAGGACAGATGGGCGAACATATTCAGCAGACAGAAAGAGAGGAACCTTCTGGTTTTTCCCCATCCTTTTCCCTACTCACTTCAGTTTGTTTCTCCTAGGCCTTTCAGTAGATAACTGAGCAACACAGTGTGTCCAATACCAGTCCCAGTTTGAAAGAGAAACTCCAGAAAGCAAAAGAATCATCCTATTTCTCCAAAACGAAAAAAAAAAAAAAGGTTGAAATCACATCAACAGTCAGTGAGAAACACAAACAGATCAGCTCATCGAAGTAAAGACAAGTGTGTTACTCAACGCTAGAGCTATGGAAATGCATCCTGCTATATATATATAGCAAAGCTGAAACAGGTCCAAAAGCATATCATACAGTACTTTCAGGGAGACAGGCTGTGGTGAGAGACCCTAGCTTTGCCTCAAAAGCGAAAGTCAGTTCCTCTAGCCCAAGTGTTGGATGAAGCTGGCCAAGAGATCTCAGATCAGGGGCCCTGGGCCATGGGGTGCCAGCACAGGGCAGAGGCCACCTCACCGCAGTTGGACGCGGTGAGGCTTGGTGCTGAAAGGGACGCCAACAGGGACAAGGTCCCACCAGGAGCTCCGCTCCACCGCATGAGTTCTGTCCTTCAACTCGTACACACCACCATAACATGACCAAACCACTGGAGAAATCTATGGATCTTACAAATGCCTATTATCCTCAGCAATTTCAAGTACGTAGACAGTCTCCAAAAATCAAATTTTCTGAAGCACTATTCCCAGTGTGGGTTGCCACCAGGTAAGTCTTTCTTATTTGGTTCTAGAAGCATAACAATCAGAAAACAAAACAAAACGTGACATCTTTTGATAGCTTTCATTTGCCTATAAGCACATTTTGCAGCTTCAAGTAATTAAACCGATCAGTTGTTATTCACCAGGCTTGGAAAAAACTCAAATGCTACCCCTCTGACTGGATTGTGCCATACTATTTAACTTAATTCCACCACTGAAGATTATTGTGTAATGAAAACAGATCATGTTTTCAAAAAATTAAGGATAGCATATGATTTATGTTTTACATTATATTTTAAAAAGCAAATACATGTCTGTATTTCAATTGCATTGAAGGATAACCAAAAGAAAAACCAGAGCAAAATTTACTAGTACACCATTTCTGTTCTGTCCTGTATTTTCTTTATAAATTAGATAACAGGTATAAAGAAAAAAAACAGGCTTAAAACCACTAAAGTGATGAAAGCTAAATGTGAATTAATTTGAAAAAAAACCCACAAAAGTCTTAGTTAAGAAAAGACAATAAACATCAATTTTAAAAATCACTTCATTTAAAAGCTAGTGCTCATCACACAGCATAGCCAATGACTGTCAACATATTAAGAAACCGAATAAGTGATTCGGGTTGTATAAATATTACTGAAGAACTATTTATAATTTTGAAGATAAATATTGCAAGATAAATAAAACTGTATTACAAGCAGCAGAGTGCACTTAGAAAATATCTATTTTCTTTTAGAAGACATTCAGGATCTTCCAAGACGTTGCTGAGAAGGACCTTGTTTTGGGTGTAATCCCAATGATACTAACAGTATTACTTGACAAAAATAAGATGGCAGACCTGTAGAAAATAAAAACTATTTTTAAAACTGTCACTTTGAAAGTCCTCAGGCTAAAGGCCAGAGCGAGGGAGAACAGACCGTGAGCACCGGAGAAGGAACGTGCTGTTTCTGTGTTAGCACTGGCTCACACGAGAAAACGCTGTCGACCAAGTGTATCTCCTTGTCTTCTGGAGATGCTGTGCTCTCTCCAGTGACTGCAAAGGAAACTCTGCAGCTAGGGTGCACTGCATGTTCCAAATTTAGATGGCTACTAACAGGTATCAAGTCATGTCAGCTGCTGCCTGCTCTTTTACTCACAAAAGCCCCAAAATGCATCTGATACAAGGAGAACGAGCAGAAAGGAAGAAATAGGATATGGGCTTTTAGGATCTCCAGGACAAAAACGCTAGACGCAAGAAAAGAAGGAGACTTGTGGATTCCAGTGGAGGAAAAAGACTGAAGGCTTAAGAATTTTGGTACTGTTATTTTACATGAATGAGGTATTTGAAGACTGGACACAGCAACACCAGCCATGGCAAACTGTTTAAGGGGTTTGGAGCAGGAAGGAATCAGCTTGACAGATGTCTGAAGGCAACTGTGGTGACATGTTGGTCATGTACTATCGTCAGAACTGGATCCCGAGGAAAAGAAAGATTCTGAGTACAGAAGCATTTGAGTCGTGGCCTGATTTAAAAAAAAAGTAAATTTGAAAGACCTTTTTTTTCTTATTCTTTTTGGATAAGATCTGACGACTGCATATTGGAAAAGATTGGTGATGACAGAGAATTCATCAGCATAATCAGGAGAAAGAAGTTGAAATGTATTCTGTTATAAAAGAAGGAAAATGCCTAGAAAAGGCAATTAGTTAAAAAGGAAAGGAGAAGAGCAAGGGAAGACAGAAAACTGAAAATAGGGGGCATAGAAGAGAGAACAGAAGATTCATCAAGTAACAACATTAGCAATGATTATAAAGGTGGTGAAAGATCATAATTTACCACACCAGTAATCCCCAAACTGAGGAAGTTTACTGTTTTTGAGGCTATGAAAGTTATAGATTATATGATATCCAACAGTATGAATTAATTTCCTTGCTTTGTATTACTGTGCACTTGATATTTCTTGTACATCTACTCCTGAGGCAATTCCTTTGCTACCCAGATACTACTTCCCAGCTCAACACAAAAGAACACCTTACATAAGTGGCATTCTTGCTTAGCACAGGTGATGATGTTTTCATACACTGCACAACAAATTTACAACTAGTAAGCAAATTCAGTTACATAGCTAAAAGTACACTGTCTACAACACACATGCAACAGCTGGACACACTTTCTAATAAAATGTTGTATCACACCTAGATAGTTTAAATTCCCTCCTGCTTTGTGACATGCTAAAGCAAATTGAAAATATGTCTGGATTTGCTATTATGTTTTGACTGCGTTATACGTACTCACGCACAAACATTCTTGAAACCTTTCTTTCTAAGGGTGATTTTCTGCATTTCTGCAATAGTTTACTCCTTATCTAAGGTTAAAACACTTATGTGCAGTTCATAACCACCTGATATTAAAAACTTTAAAAAACTGAAAGACTATGAGAACCTTCCATCTTTCCATTAAAAAATGAACCTAGAGTAATCCCACCTCCTTTACAAGTTGACTCAAGTAGAGATTATTAGTTACATCTGCAAATGTCTCTGTGTACATATATATGTTTCTTTGGGTTTTTTTTTTCCCCACCAAACAATACAGATACCCTGTGTTGAGTCTGACCACATTCTGCTCTACCAATTCTCAGCAGTACCGTCTTTCCACAGCACGCATTTCTTGAAACACGCTTGTGGGGGTAAGATGAGCAGCACCCTACTGTTTCAATGCTGAGAGATATGACAGATGTTCAAGGGAATTAATGTGTATAAACCTAAACACTATTAACCACAACCAATTAAAATGCTAGAGGAAGCTAAAGAACATACTGAAACCATTACAGCATGTAACCAGTTTGGGTGGCTGTTATTACTGTTTGGATTAAAAAAAAAAAAAAAAAAAAGCAGAAAGTCTGCATGATTCTAGAATTCTAATTCAAACTGAATGCTGCTACACCCCAAATGCATTTTAAAAGTCTGTTATCCCAGTTGTACTCAGTACAATTCCCTGGTATCAAAGTTTACAGTTTTTTCTGTTATTTTTCTTACTGTTTAACAGCACAGAACAACTGTAAGAGCTACTAATCCACTCTAAGCAATTAGTAATTCACTTCAGAAGTAAATACAGCTTTGAAATATTTCAGCATTACTCAAATAAACCATTTTAAAATAATGTTCTATTTTAAAAAGTAGCAGACAAGGATGGGTATTTCAGATACCCCCAAACAACTGGCCCATACAGATACAAATGGGATAGCCTCATCCTCTCTCCTCTGATTCAGTCTATGGAATAGTAAGGTAACAGATATGGCTATGTGCGAGCAGGGTTTAAAAATATTCATGCTACTGAAAGTTTTCTGGTTTAATTCTCACAGTCAACTAGTGCATATTTATAGAGACTTTTAGAATGTAAAAGGTGGACTGTACAAGACACATATAGAGTAAATTTAGAAAAGGAACCAATGAGATTCTTACAGATTTTCCTGAATTATATATTTTGATTACTGTTTATGGCATGGTTTAACCAGGATAACTGACAGTCAGAGGCAGCTCACGATCAACTGTAATGGCATGCAAATTGACTATTTGGGGGTCGTAATTTGAAGGGAGGGGAAAAAAAAGACTCTTTTAACCTGAGTTTCCTTGAAAAAAATGGCTGAAAGAAGGGATATTTGCAGCCAGCAAAAACTGTTTAAAAGCCCCTCACAGTGAAGTTAAAGCCCTTTCCAGCATTTAACTCCACGAGTACCCTGCCCAAATCGCCCGGTCTGCGCTGTACTGTCATCTGCAGTCAGAGCTGATGGGCAAAGAAAAAAAAACATGTCTTGAAGGTTCCGAAATTAATTCATGTGGTCTACCTACAACAACATAACGCCTGGGAAAGTTACCGGCTGCTGCCTTTGTTCGACAGAGATTAACCGTGGCACACATGAATAATGGGCTGGATTTATTCTAGAGAACAGAAGCTGAATGACAATTGTCGAGGCACTGCATTATACATACTTTGGCTGCCTTCTGCTCTATTCATTTAACACTTGCAGGGAGTACCGTGAATGAATCTCAGCTCATTTTTCCCTGTTAAAACCACAGCTACACACACAGTTTTGTAAACCCGCACTGATACCCAGCAGATCTTACCATGTATGTGCCACCGTAAAGCGACGACGCTGGCGGATGCTTTTATTCACGAGCAACTTTCTGAAAAAGCATGGAGAGTTCCTCGGTGAACTGCGAGGAGAAATTTTTGGAGACGTAGGTCTGTTCCCAGGCAGCTTGGGAAGCTCGAGCTCTAGATGCATTTGTTCTTTGAAAGTCCTTATGTAAATCTCTGACTCTGGAGTAGCAAGTTCCCTAGAAGAATCTTTTGCTGTCATAGCTTAGACGTTATGTGAGCTCTCACCATTCAGAAAACGTAACAAAAACACATCACGCAGGCATCGCCGCAGATTAAAAACGCTGATAAATCGGCAGAGCTTACCCTGCTCATTCACAAGGCTGGGCTCCAAATGGAAAGGCTGCCTGAAGCAACAGCAGCATAAATTGAAGGACGATAAGCCAGGGCTGTCAGAAAACCCTTTATCAGCCCAGCTCTCCCTCTGAAAATGCGCCAAAGTGTTTCTGTGTCAGCAGCCTCCCTGTGGATGCGGCTTGCCTGCCAGCTACACACCGACGCGCGCCGGAGCCATTCAGCCCCGCACACCAGCTCATGAAAAATTCATAACAGCCAGCTCCCGATCAATCCCTTTCCTACAGCATTTTGGCTTCACAGACTTAACAGAAAAACACTGGATTTTTCAGTGCGCACTAATAAAATCAAGGAATTCCCTAGTCTGTCGCAAGCCAAGTAACCCGATTCATTCAGGCCCAGTATGTTTAATAAAAAGGTCTTCATTCAGAATTAGTTTTACCCATACTGCAGTAGCTCCACCCATGACATGCTTATTGGCTCGGCGTTATTTTGACAACTGGACTCTGTTCGGCTCTGTCTTGTGTGATGAGCGTGTCGGATTCTCATGAAATTTTAACGAGCCGTCTAAGACCATGACATTGTCCCTGGGCATCGCCGAGCATACCCCGGGCACACCCGGCGCGACCCCCGGGACGGCAGCAGCATTGGCACTGATGGAGATGTGCGCAGCGCTCAGGGTGGGCCAGGAAGAAAAGGTCTAGTAGGAAAAAAAACCAAAAACAAAACCAACAAAGCAAGGAATAATATTCCACAAGAACAAAGCGTGCAAGAATGCATGCTCCACAGATGACACAGATGAAGCTGAACACTTCCAAAGGAGCACGCTTTGCTGTCCTGGAATCTACGTATGGTCAAAGGGCAAAATCACTGCCAGCCACTGCACAGCCCCAAACCAGCAACCAACACTGGAGAAGTTAGCACAGGGAGAGAAAATAGAGGGAAACACCAAAGGATGGGGGACTTGGCACTTCCCTGGAAAGACAATGTAAATTAATTCAAATTAGTTTAAGCAATATACGTATTTAGAAACACAAAAACCAAGATTTTTTTTCTGGACATAACCACCACAAAACCAACTTCTACATGTGCAAGGCTTAAAAAAAAAAAAAAAATAAAATCCAGGCAACGAAGTTAAAGACAAGATTTGATGCTGATAGTAAGAACATAATAAATACTACAGGGAGTGGCAAGCATCTTTTGAACTGGTCAAAAGTAGGTGACCTTAAATATAAATACAATAATTCTTTTTAAAGAAGGAGACAGGAAAGAGTAGAGCACTTTCACTGTAGGCTGGCTCTCTGATCTGCATGCAAGAGGTTGATTGCACAGTATAGGCATCAATTACACAACAAATCCCCACCAGTCCCTACCCATTCCGGTGTTCTTTTCACTCATCTATCCCAAAACACTTTACAAAAACATTAGCGTGCCTTCCTCAGCTTCAAGCAAAAGGCTTGCGATAGAGAGCTTCCCCATAGCAGGAGACTACAAAGGAGTTACCAGACATTCCACCTAACCTGCTACTATACCATTCACCATTCACTTTTATTTAAAAACAAAACAAAAATACAACAAAAAAAAGAGAAACATCTGCCTGAGCCTAACCTAAGGACACTGGAAATGCAGTGTTATTTAATACTGAGAGGTTCACGCAGCAGCAGAACAGAAACATTTCATGCTTTAGGAATTATGACGTGTTAGACTGTGATCTGTTACTCTAACATCTCAACTGTACTGACAGCCAGTGAAAGACAAAGGGAAGCTTGAGAGCTATGCTGAATGATAAATAAAATCCACACAAATGCTTAGAATCTAGAATTCCAAACAGAAAAAATGAACTTTCTAACTCACCAGGAAGCAAAATGGGATATTGGGGGGTGCAGGGTTGTGAGAATACATCTGATATTAGAGAAACAGTATTTCCATGCCTTTTCATAAAGCTATTAAAATGGCAAGGAGAATAAGGGGAAACTCACTTTTTAAAAGCACTCTGCAATAAAACATGCTGTACAACGGCATGCTCCTCAGTACGTAGGGAGGGTGTACTTTCCTTACCCGAGTTCAGAGATGTTTCAGAAGCACTGTCCATTAAGGGAGTGCTTCTCATTATTTGGACATTCATAAATTAGTAACGAGATGTCAGCCCCACAGCCTGTAGAAGGTACTGCGGTAAGATGTGCAAAGGCTGTTGATGGAGGGAAGAAATGCAAGTCAGGCTAAGCTAGTAAGATGGAAAAAGGAGACTGTGGGGAGAAGTAAGCCTCCACTCTCCCTTGTGGAAGCATAAAGAATGAAAAGTGAAAGTGCCACCCACTGCTTTGGGTAGCCAGAATGCAAATGCTTCTCCAAGCTGAAGTCTAGGACACTAGTTGCTTGGTACACAACCTCAGAGTATTTTGAAGGCTGACCTCTAGCACAGGGTACTTCCCGTTAAATATCTTCCAGATCTTGGTGGCAATAGGAGCTGACAACTACCTGAAAAAGGCTGTAGAACAGCTCTCTCTCTGTTTCAGGTACCATCCTTCATGCTGCCAACTTCTGATGTTGCATGCACAGAGGACCGTGCAGCCAATGCCTATATAGTCTCTACCATTTTGTAGTATTGGAATTCTGTCAAGACATGCTGCTTTACTCCAGGATAAGCCAAGAAGAGGTGAGAACAGGAACATCTCAAGAGACTTGAGCTAACTGGCATGAAAGCTTGGTATCAGAATAAACTTGGCAGTAATTCTGAAAAATGAATTTTGCTGTACTTGCTGAGGTTACCACAAGCAACAGGAGGCAATGGTAGACAGAACACCTAGGGTACCAGAACACCTGGACAGACTACCAGGTACAAGGACCAGTTTACTGAAGTTCCTCTAATATACAAACAAAAATGGTCAACAGGCATCTTGCTCTTTCCTGAACTTCTGTAACATCCCAGTAACACAGTGTAATGCATAATTTGTCTATCAATATAGATTATTGTGTGCAATAGGATCAGTAGTCCAAGAGCAACAAGTAATTTCAGCTCATCAGAAAAGGGGCCAGTAATACAAAGGAAGAGTTGAGGAGGGAGAAGAGATGATTAAAGAAAAGGGCCTGGTAGCGCTGGCAGGAAAATGAAACTGCTTGGAAGACCAAGGACAATTAAGGACATTTATCAAAAGTTTAAGTATACTTGGGGGTGAGTTTTCATACAAGCTTCCTAGCTTACCAAAGTGTCTAGGATTGCGGAAAGTTTTAATATACTTTAATATATTTTATTAGAATAACTGATACAGGTGGTAAACAACGTTTTTCAAGCATGCAATTCCCCATCAAAGGCTGATCTTCACTGTGTTAAAAGCAATTGCTAAGCAACAAGAATACATACTTTTTCTTTACAGTACCACTATTATTTACCTGTTTCTAAGTCATAATTGCCAGGATTAAATAAAAAGCCAGGGAAGAGGCAACCGTGAAATGTCCTACATGCTGCAGTAGGAAAGGAAGACTGGCTAGTTGACTTTTCACAGCACTTTCAGTCAGTGGCAGAGTAATTAGTTAATTCTTCCATACAGCACACTCTCTAGAAGCACATTTAGATAAAAACAGTTAGGAAGCTCCCTTGTGTTACTTAGGTCATTGTTCCATCCATACACATTAGCAAGGCATCCCCAAAAGATAACGCCAACCTGACAGCAAATTAATTAGAAAAATTATTTCAAGGGATTGCGGTTTGCTGGTACTACTTTTACTTCATTTTCAAAGGAAGGAAATGTAGGTGAAACTTATTTTTAACCAAGTAGAGAGTCTCCTTTTCACAAATCCTGGCTTCTAGTACTTTGTTTTCAAAAGCAAAAATAAAGATCTTTTTCAAGCTTTCAAACAATTTGAAAATTATGACTATTATGTGTGCCAGTCATTATAAAATGTAAAACACAGATCCCCTGCATATTTTTAATTGTTGTTAAAGCAATTTGCTGTCTAAATGCATACATGTAATATGTGCTCCCGAAGCAATAAAGAGAATCTGTTCCTTTGTACTTGTTAGTCCTGGAAGGACTTTGATGGTCCCTCCTACGTATCAAGTGTTTGCTTGGTTTAAGCCTGGCATCTGTGCAAACACAGGATTGTAAAGGTCACTCAGGAGAGATGGCCATCTCTAGAACCTTTATTAATAGTTGAGGATGCACAAGGGAAGGACTTAGAATCTGACTATTAGAAGCCAGTATCATTCTTTTAGACCATAATTTGAACACATTTGATGTAAAAAAACCTATTGGGCCAGCAACATTATGGAATCTCACAGCACTGCTGCTACTTAACATCTGGATATCTGCCAAATGTACAGGGTAGAAGACGGGCTGGGAGAGGATCTACAATGGACTTCCAGGAGAGAAACTCTAGAAGCCAGTAAGCTCCATTAGCTCAGAGAGAGATGAACAGGCAATGTGATCCAAAGTAGGAGGCAGTGAAATCACTGTTCCCCTCCAACAGGTCAGCTAAATCATATTGCCATTATAAAAGAAAAGGGTTGATCAGAGTAGGAGTGATCATGCAGGAGACTAGAAATTGGAACTAGAACTGGGTCATTGAAGCAAGTGATGAGTTTAGAGGAATAGAGCAGCTGATGAACGTCTGTTTTTGTGAAAGGACAGAAGAAAAAGATTTTGAGGAAAAGGGGAAAAGTAAACCAAGGTAAGGGAGAAAAAAAAGCTACAAAATGACAATTTTCTCTTGGCCTAAACCAATAAAGACATGTGAAATGAGAAGGTATAATAGAGAGTCAAGAATATGGGAACAGTCACTTGTACTGGAAAAGAACTCAGTTAAAAAGACTGCAGTAGAGAAGGGAATAAATTCGTGGTGGAAATGTCACAGGTCTGACATGGATGTGATCTTCAGTTTGATGCCTAAGGCAGAAGATGTAATTGCTGAGATGAGCCAGCGCTGGGAATAAATAAGAGCAACCCAGGCAATGGGAGACAGGCAAAGGTGCGAGGGGGAGGTAAGTGAATCAAACAAAAGAGAAATGTCTAGGAGGAAACTTAGAGCAAGACAAAAAAATATATCAATGAACTGGAAGCTGTAGAAAAGTAAGTGGCCAGGAAAACAGATGCCAAGGAATAGTGCTTCGATGTGAAAATAGAAGTCACTGTGCACGAAAATCTAAGGATAGGAAATGACAGCCAAGGCTTTAAGTCAGAGCAACGGCTGGTAAGACAGAGCTGGGGAGGTGACAGTGATATGAAAAGAAGAGCTGGATGCAGTATTGCTAAAACCTGGAAAAGATTCCAAGAAAATAAAAAAAGCTGTACAGCCAGTGTTATACATAAGCATGTGTTTGTGGTGGAGAACTCAAATCTTTCCTAACTGGAGTTAGTTCTCTAGACACAACAGAAGGGGAGAAAAAGGGAAAAGAAAGGTGAAGAGTATAAGCTGAAGAGACTGACACGAAAGGAAATGAAAAAATACGTACTTCATGCCTTCTTTATTTCCTTTCTATCATGACCAAGAGGAACACTATGCCCATCCCACTCATGAGTGCTACTGATCGCATTAGAGGCAGAATCAGTATTAGTTAATTCTACCCCATCCTAGTCCCAATTTTACTTTTAAGCTCCCTCAGAGTAGCAGCAAATCTGATTACAGCCTCTACCTAAACATATACCTATGATTGACATTTTAAACCATCATACCAAATTCTGATGCTTTACAATAGTAATTTAGTCTGAATAATAAGAATTCACCATTCTAATTTGAGATGCATTTGATCTGCCATATCTTCCTACAACACACTAAAGGAAAGCCACAACACAGCACAGTGATCAAGCTTCTAAAAAATGCAATACAGACCTAGTGCTTAACAATAATATAAATGTAACAGCAAAGAAATATTATCTGGAACCTGTGAAGATATGCTGATGTAGTAAACTTCTTCAACCCTCCCTTAATAAGGTTTTCTTTAATAGAAGGCTGAGCAAAGCCTGAGATGCTGAATGAGAGGCAGAAATATATCACTAATTACTGGTTTGCATGACAAATTTCCCACATTTAGGAGGTAAAAAAAATAACAACAACAATTCACTGCAATTCATATTACCATTGGAAGACACGGGTTTTTTTGATATTTAATAGTTTAAAATTATATAGGTTGTATCTCCATTCCCACAGATCTAGGGGCCTCTGAAATTTTCTGAAGGGCAGACACTAGTAATTCTTGCATAGGCCTTTGAAGCAATGTTTTGGAGCGCTATGAACAGTCACAGAAGAGAGAACCACAGTACCTAGCAACCCGTCGGTTTGCAGTGTAAGAGCTGAGCCAACTGCAAAAGAAAGAAGCAACTGGAAAAGTCTGTCCTTATTTATTTTAGAGAGTCAGGACACCAGCACAAAGAAATTACCCACATCTATGAGCTTAGCAAAGGTTGAACAGGACCCACCCTATATAAAAGGCGACCTTTTGAGCTCTTCCCATTTCACTAGCATTCAGTCGCTTTCAAACAGGCTATTCCTCATTCCATAAGCAACTTGTATACTAGTTTTTGGTTTAGCACCCAACAGTTGCAGCCTCTGTATATTATTTCATTTTCTAGGTCTTTAAAACATCTAGTATCTCTAACAAGGTCAAGAAGATCCAGAACACTTTTCAGATTAGTCACAAATAAATGAATTTCATCCTTAAGAAAGGTACCTTGAGAGTTTTGAGTGGCTGGGATGCTCATCTGTTCACTCTGAATTAGTAATCTATGTTAACCAGGTCATTGTACCACTTGAGTAGAGCACTACAAGGTGTCCTCGGTCACAGAAAAATTTTTTGCATTCAGAACATGGATGAAGAATTCAGTAGTAACAGCAAGCTTGATGCCTTTCACCTGCCATTTAGTCCTTAAACTGGATTTGGTACATTTTTTTTTTCCCCCACAGTAAACCACACCACAGAAAGATGGAGACACAATTTATGTGAGTTCCTTGTGCTTTTTAGTATTTAAACAAAAAAGTACAATTCCTTATCATGTCACAATGCCATTTTTTTTCTTACAGGTATTTATGTTGTCATCTCCTAGTAGATACATATGAGGAAATAAATTTATATACTATAAGCCCTTGGGGCATGATGTAAGATACCTTAGTTGTAATGGTAATTTCCTTAGCAACTTTGATTGTGCTTGATTTAGAGTATTTCTCAGGGAACATTTAAATGCCTTCTATATTATCCATAGTGAGTAATCACATATGTCAGACCAATCTGTATTACTTGCGATTATTTTCTCATTTCAGAGCTATAGATTAATATTTTACAAATTAATTCAATAAACCAACTTATTCTTCACAGGCAGAGACCTCTGGGGTGACTCCAGACAAAAGAGAAGCCAATGCAAAACAGTCTTACAATTTCAGAAATCCTTTACACCCGATGTGATGAGAAAAGGCTTTATGCTACTACAGAGACGTAGGATGAAGGAATCTCTAGAAAGATATTTGCTTGGACAGGCTAGCTAACTTCCCACCAGGCTGCTGTTTTATTCCTTTGGTGGTGTGTTCTCCAACTGTGATGAGCATTAGCTGCACCTGTCTGTGCCAGTGAGTAAGCACCTCATCTCGCATGAGTCACCAGCATTCGACAGCCAGGATCAGGTCTTCGCTCACCGCTGTGCGGAGATGCCTCTGCGCCCGTGTCTAGATGCCTCTGCAGATGCCTCCATGCCCATGTCCAGAGGCAGCTATGGGCACCATAGCTACTGGCCAGTATCACCCATTGTACTTCAGTCACAGATAACCTCCTCATTAAATATGACAGGCAAACAAATATCAGTGTCTGTAATTTTCACGTAACTAGAATGAAAATGACATAATACAATAAAAAGTGTGAAAAAAAAAATCAACATTGTTCTGTCAGAGCAAAATTCTTACTGATAAGAGCGAATCCTATGTAACCAATTCAGGCATCCACTTTGTCAGGACATTTCTGCATCCTGCCGTACATTCCCCTGAAAAACTACAGCTAGGTTTGGTTGGCAACATCTCCACTCACACAGGCAACGGAAAAGGTACAAAAATGAATGCTTAGCCTTGGACAACCCTCCTCCTCCTCCTTTCAAAGAAAGGACTTAAATCACTTTCATGAGCAAACATATTTCTCTGTTATTGGTCCCACCTGTGACAGCTGAATAGGAACAGAAAATTTCACCATTAATCCGAGTCTGCTTCTTCGGTCTTGTATCTTAGTCTTGCTCTTCCAGACTCTTAGGTCTGCAGCAGTTGACTGACAAAACATCATTCCAGTTTGCATGCAAGTTATTTTAATTACTTTATGTTTCAGATCTACACCTTATCAGCTCACTCAAATTAAACAGTATCAGGTTTACAATGTGCATTTATTTATAGTTATTTTTCCCTAGAGAAGCCCCAACACAGACAGGTAAAGCTCACTACATTTACTGTTCAACAGCATGGTTGTAACCACCAGCTTTGCCAAGGGCCTCGTGTTTTGGTGCTGGGAAACAATAGAAAACGCATTGTGCACAATTGTCAGAATTCACATACAGCTTTGTCCGTTACAGTTTAATTAAAGGAATAAATTCACAGCCAAAACCCTAGAGACCAGCGCACTGCCAGTGCCAATAAAAACAGGGTTAAAGAGAGGAGGTAGCTGTAGCCTGTCCAAGTATAGAAGTAGTCTCATGTTTTTCTTAATGGAAAGAGAGTGTCCAACGACAGGTAACGAGCCTCCCAGAGCAGCAGTTGGGGTGAGAACCTGCAGAACGTGACTGAGGCCGGCAGCAGAGGACAACGCTACATTCTTGGTCGTCTAATTCTTTCCAATGATGCTCTCAATGTTATCAGGGTCTCTGTTCAAAGGACCCAAGAAGGAATTGATACAAAAAATAACTTTAAAAAGACTCCAGGAGGACACAACATAGCTACTGAAAACACATAAGAGAAAGTCTAAAGGCATTTGACACCCACCAGTGCCAGATAGATACAGACCACAAGTAATTTATTGAGATTAGTCAGTACTTGGAGGAGTTGATTTCCAGTTATCCTGGAGATGTTCTGGCAAACACAAACCAAGAAGAATCATCCAGGGACAGCTTTCCTACATCCACACACAGAAGAAGTCACCAGTCACAAACACAAGCCGTATCACGCGAGGCTGTCTCCTCACACACAGACCCCGAGACACACAGTACAACTGCAATCACTGGAGATGAAGGGCGGGCTCCACTGGCCTGCCTTAGCATCTCTGTCTGGCACTAGCCACAACCACTGAAGACAACTGAACCCAAGGACGAAGGGTTTAACACTGGCAGAGTGAATAGGTTTATTCTGTCCTGACAACAGAAACACTCCTATCTCAAGGGGGACTTGCAATCAGAGGAACCGCTCACAGCAGATCAGAGATAATTGATTGTTGTTAGTAAACTGATTTAGTAGCTTGCTTACAAGTATTTAGAAATGTGATTTATAAGTGGACTTTGTTGAATTTTGGCTAGGAGACGACTGCTTGTCTGTGGAATCAAACTCCAAGCATTTAAGCTTCCCGGACACACAACATCTAGGGTGGGAGCTGCAGAAGCAGGTGGTCTGTTAAACAGGCACAGCACAATGCTGGAAAATAGAGTTCCATCCCAGCCCCAGAGCGACCTAAATACACTCATCTTTTCTGTTCCCTAATCCCTTCTCAAATACAATGTTAGACTCCATGGCTTACTCCTCTACTGCTTGACAGCAGTGTAAGACATGAGAGGCCATATGACGGCGTGCAGGCCACGTGGCACAGCCAAATTGGTATGCTGGCACCGGGATTCACGCTTGCTCCTGCGCCGTATTCCAGAGCTCCAGCGATAGTTCAGGCATCGCTGAAAAACCATGTAGGCACATGCCACACAGAGTGCTGGTCACCGTGCTGTGGGGGCACGACTCTGCCTGCTGCCAGCAAGCAGGCATGGAAAGAAAGCTGGGAGGGACTGGAAAAGACAGATCATTTTGATGTACATAACATTTACTTTTGTTCTGTTGTGGGTTTTAGAGGTACACTCACCTTCACAGCAAAATTTAAAACAACTTCTTTGCTTGCACAACAGCACAGAACAGACCACCACCAGAACCATCACGGGTAATACTGAACAAAAACTTATCTAATGCCATGGATCAGCTGAGAACCAGAAGGTAGTTCTCCAGGTAACAAAGCAAACTGGGTTTGATCTTTCCTTTCAGATGAAGTTATCATTACTCAGAAGTTTAAAGATAAAAGAAAGTTGTGTCAAAGTCTTGTCTGGTTCAGCTTTTATATCAACTGTATTTCCATAATCTCCATTTATTTTATATTCTTGGGAAGATGAAGTTTGAACATAATATTTCAGAAGCTTCATTGTCTTTTGCTAATTAACAGTGACTCATTTCTTTCCATTCTAGATACATTTCAAGCTGTCTTATTTCATTCTGGATCAAGGTATATAATTATAATTGAATCATTAAAAGCCTTTTTTATGTGCCTACAGCTACCTCTGTTCTGAATGACTAGTATTTCCAGGCAAATCTTGCAGCACCAAACTTCAGGATCACCTTCAATAAAATTACTGGGCTCACCTTGCAATTCATACAAAAAGGGGATGCTATCATTTTGAGCACGTAAGCAGACTAAAATCTAACAAATCAAATAAATGCAAACTAAGAAAAAGATTATATTGCAATAACAAAATATAAATTATGTACAAAAAGACATTTATAAAACAATGACATTTTTAATTCAAAAGCTATGATTAATCCAATATTATGTTTCATCTTAAAATTCCTCTATACCAACTACACCACACATAAATCATAGTTATTCTATTTAGGCCTTCTAGAATACATAAAAATAAAAAAACATTCCAACTGAGAAGAAGATCCAAGAGCTTCAAAAACTGACAGCAACAGACAATGTCTAAATATAGTCAGTCAAAACACTTATCTGTGTATTTTTAGCTGAGAAAGTAACTTCAGTGATAACTCAGAGATAGCACAAATTATCTCTGCAGCAGTTTCTTTTTAGATAGGTTTGCATTTGTACTGACTATGTATAAAACAAGCAAGCAGAGACCCCTATATATTTGGGTTGCCCACCATTTTTTCCTGTTATGAAGGATTCTTGCCATTTATTTTTATGAACACATCTCCAGGATTTGTTGTGTAATGTCAGATGGGGACAGGGGTCCACCATCAACCCCCCCACAACCCAGCATTCTCGTAGCAGAGCCAGGGGAGCTGGCTAACTGTGAGTGCCGAGACAGCATCATGGTTTAAGTTTGTTTCTTTGATTGATCCCTTTACTCTACATAGTTCCTGGTCAGGAAGAACCACCATTCCTTCAAACAGGTCCGTGAGGATGGGATATTCTCTGGTGGGAACATCTTACTAAGGGAGAAAGTAGCAAAATTTTAGAGAAGGCATTTCTCTAAATTAGCTCACTATCTAAATTTCTTCCTCCACGTCTTTGTGAGGTGTTAAAATGAAGCTGGAGCGGGGGGGGCCAACAATGACAACAAATTCAAGGTATTTCCTCTTCCCATACTAGACAAGCAGTCCCTGCCTCCTACCTTGGTGAGCTGAAACAGATTTAAGCCTTAGTGAACTTTTTAATGTCATTTTTATGACCTACCTGTGGGCAACATAAGAACTCTCTCACAACAGAACATTTTCAGATTTTCAGAGACTATCTTGAGGGGTCCCCAGCATGCCCAGCTCCTAACAATTACAGTGTTCAGCATCAGAAATGAACGTACCAGATAATATTTCTACCTACTGAAGAACAAAACAAAATCACTGAGCAGACAAAATCGTTTAGGACTGTTTCCAGATCTAATACTCTTCAATACTCTCTACATCTTTCATATTGTTAGGAAACTTAGGACAAATCATAGTTAAGCCTGATTTTCAAAACTAAACTATCACATACTTTTTCCAGAAACAGCACAGTGTAATTAAAAACTATTTTCCCCATAGAATATATGAGATGTTATGACGAATACAGTTGACCTCCTTTCTCAAGGTAAGTAAATGCCCCACAGAAATGCAGTACAGGCTTTTGAAATACAGGAAGCATGTTCAGTCAGAAAAATTGATCCTGCTTTATTACAACAAAAACTGATGCAATTTAATAAACGTTTTGGACCAGATGACATCCAGCAGTCCCTTCCAACTTCAACCATTCTGTGATTTAAATAATTTTAAATATAGGTATAAAAATCAAAAACATGTTTTTAAGGGGTTTTTTTCCTCCTAGGTTCTTAGTTTTCACATCATATGGGAAACCAGTTCATCTATTTTTTTTCTATTCCAAGCCTGCAGCATATTTCTTCAGTTCTTATCTAGCTGAATTTGAAATGATCTAAGAAATAAGACTTCAACCTATTTCACAGGGTATTATCCCACTGTCTACAACAACGTTTAAAAAAACAAAACAAAAAAGCCCCACGCTTCTCCAAAACAGCATTACTCCCTCTGAATTTCTGGTTTTCCTTCCACTGTTCCTACTTAAGCTTCCTATTACCCTAAATATTTCCTTTCATTCCATGGGATTTACAGATTTCAAATATGTAAAGGAGTGACTGGGCATATTACCTTCTGCTTAGTTTACTAGCCTGACTACAGTTTTATTATCCTTTTTAATCCTTCGTGCAAATCACCATCCTCCTTTTTCATTCTAACTTTCCATATCTATCCCTCAATTAATTACCACCAGCCTAGCAGCTTCACAGCAGCTACAAGCTGGCCCTAGCTGAAGTCAGCATTTCTGCTGACGGTTTGGTCTCAGACTCAGTGGCCTAAAATTGTACTGATTTTTGTTTTGCGTTGTTTTTAATGTTGCATCTAATTTGCTTGCCCACGATCACCATCTGGAGAACAACGTGCAGTACTACAAGCATAGATTGACACTACATACACGCACCAGCCCTCGCCGTGCACGCACACTTCAGAATGCAGTAATGCAATCACACACCCTTCTTTGCACACCCCAACTTCAGGAAGTTTTTCAGATGGACATGGAAAACAGGATCAACCCCTTAATATTTTCTTTTTAGATTCTGACCACCAACCTGCACAATAAAATTATTTCAGAAGCAAGCAAGCAAGCTATAAACCTGGTCACTGACAAATGACTAGCAATAACATAGCAAGCTCACAAACACACAAAACACTAGAGTTTGCTGATTAATTATGAATGCTGTAAAAAATAATCTTAAAAAGCAAAGACAGACTCATGGTTATTTTTTTTAGTAAGCGGCAAGAATGTGACTCAAATAGCAACCAACTCTGTTAGCAGACAACTTCCTTCAAACCTAGCGAGCTCTCATTTTGCTCCCGCAGAAGAGTGAGGTAGCTTTTGCATTGGACAATTAGCAATGCACATATTTCAATACAGCATTTAATACCAGTCTAAATGTTTAACAGAATCTCTATGCCCTGAAAAAGTGCACTCCTTACTATATTTAATATTAACCATATCAACTCTTAAGAGAATTCTTAAGGCCTTTATTTCCTTACACTTCGGGACTCATCATAGAACTTATTTTTGTTTCAACACAGAAACTTGATGCAAAACTGTCAAAATGACTCCATAGACCTGAGACAAATGTGTCGAAATGGTGTAAACCAGAAGCTAGCTGGCAAACCTAACCCAGGAGCTGCCAAGTATCAAAAAATAGGGTAAGAGAAGTATTTGGGATGCTGTAAGTGTAGTTACAAATATATTCTTCATACCCTCAGTCTTCCCTCTTGCCTGGATTTATTATCACAAAGCTTTAGTTATAAAATATGGACCAGGATTGTGGAAAACATTTTAACAGCTTTTATGAAAATACAGACAAAATTTGTGCACAGGAAACTTATAAGACTTCTACATTCAGACTGCCACTTGAAGATCCATATCCTGTATACCTCTTCCCTTGCATGATTCATGAAAGCTATTTTATATGTGTACTGCCTTGCTATTTTCACACAAAATATTATTACATTGCAGCTGGCTTGGAATTATTGCTTTGGAGTCAGCCTGCCCATTTTTTCTTTGCTGGTTACAGATCTTGTCAGATCAGCACGGGTCTCAAGAAAACAGAGTTCTAATAAAAAAAAAAATGGGAAAAAAAAACCACCACAAAGAAAACAAAAAAAACCAACCTCAGAAGCAGCTTTATTTTTTAGGTTCCCATGTATCTTAAGTTAAAATATTTTTGTAAGTCATGGCTCAGTCTCTCATAGTTCTTTTGTATTAGCACTGGAAGTTAAATTTAAGGTGATTTCTGAAAAAAAATGTGGCAGAAATACTACTTACAGAAGGAATAGGTTTATTTTCCTCTACCCCTCCCAAATAATATGTTCTGTATTTGAATTCTGTTACTTTTTTCTTCAAACCACAGTTACTGCAACCCCAGGAACAGCAAAATTTCCACAATCAGTGCATTCTTAGGACATAGTCTGTAGTACAGTGCTGATGTTGCAGGTTGAATTTTGTACCATTTCAGTGATGGTAGCACCAATTTTCACCTAACCAATAAGGAACAATATTTTTAAAAGAAAGCAAAGTACTGAAGCTGTTGTAGTATAATCTGACTATATTCTCCATTGATAGGTAAGGTTTAGCAAAGAGCTTGGTAACATACAGAGCTGTGCAAGATGCATGGGTAGTAGTGGGAAGCATTGTGTTTCACAGATGTGGCATCTCCTACATTGCTCCAGGAAGAACCACAGATATATTATTATACATAAACTCTCTTCCAGGTTCTCAGTTTAGAAATCTCAGTTGATAACAGAAATATTTGCCATTTGGCATTCTGCTCAATACAGAGCACAAACAGTGAAATGCTTTGGAGCAATGGAGATCAGAGTAAGCCTAAATAAACCATTCGGAAGAGAGCAAAACAGTATTCCAACACAAGAACAATAAGAAGATAAATAATGAGCCTATAGTGGAGATTTTGTGCTAACAGGAAATGGAAGAACTGGAAGAATGGCTCAGCAGAATGCACACCCCAAGTACACACAATGAGAGTTTCCCCATGGATTTAATCAAGTTAACAGGAGAAAACAGAAATATCCCCAACAGAGGCAGAGCTTTTGCACCTTACAGTTCAGAGCAATCCTCTGGGATCGGGTTCTGATTTATCCCTGCCTCTCCAGAAACTTCATTATTGTTTTTCTGGTTAAGATGATAAATTTCTACAAAGACTACAATGGCTTGCACAAATAGGAAACAAAACCCCAAACTGAAGCGACTTCTTTGTTCAGTATGAAATGCCCACGGAAAGCCTCACTTCCACCCTACCTGCCCTAGTAAAAGAGACCGTATCCCTTATAGAAGTTTTGTATGCGTTTCTGAATATACACTAAATATAACAGTGTAATGAGGCACCTGTACATCAGCATGAGAAGTCAACTGTCATCATGAAATTGCTAGGAAGCTCTTTAACAATCTTACAGTCATTACAAAAAAAGATGATAACTACTATGCACACCAGACAAATGAAATAAAGGCATTATTTCTAGGAATCATGTTTCATGTCATAATAATGAGGTGTTTCACATCTGCCTTTGGGGTTTCATATGGACAGAAATAGATTACGGAAAGCTGGGGTAAACCTACACGCTTCTGAATGAGTCCTGTTGATCTCTGGTAGAAAGCATCTCCCAGCTACAACTCTATGGACCCTCAGGAAAAAAACACCATACCAAGTGAATGTTAAACAATTTATATTGGACACATAATGATTTACCTTACAGAAAACCTAAATCTGGACCTTACATTACTTATGCATTTTAGTTGTGTGGACCCCAAATGATGATTTAAATCTCAGTGAAGAGTTTTCTTTTGCATGATTCACTAACTCCACTGCCTTAACAGTACCAATGAACTTGATCTTGTACAAGCTGTAGCAAGACTGTCTACCTTTGGGAACATAAACAAAGGTCAGGAAACCTCTGCATCCTGAAGCTAAACGCAGGGAATAAATCTACCGAACAATTTCCATAGCCCAGAGACAGGGGCCTAAAGTAATGCAACCTGAATATTCAGTGCTGCATTAATGGGGTAGATTTGCGGACTAACAAAGATACACGCCACACTTCCAAGGAACAGCACACCACCATTAGCTTCCACTGAAACTCTAGGAAACACAAGACAACTGGCAGAAGACAAATCAAGAGAGATTCTGACCAGACATACAGAGACTTTTTTCTGAGTTGAGGACAGTCATGCAGCAGAATGGGGTGCCCAAAGAGGATGTGAAGTCTCCATCCTTGGAGGTTTTCAAGGTCAGACTAGATAAAGCCCCCTGAACAACCTGGTCTGACCTCACAGCTGACCTCACTTTGAGCAAAGGTCCCTTCCAGCCTGAATTATCCTATAAGCCTATGGAACTATAGAACTAAGAGTGGAATACTCTTTTCACAAGGAACATCCTCTTCCCCGTTCCAGTCTGAGATTTACAATGTTTAATGACATTAGGCTCCCTACAGGTAAAGGCTTTTTTCCCTGCCCTGATAGCTTAAAACATGTTAATTTTCTGCCTGTGGCTTCAGCATTTTTATTAAAGCTCCAAGGAAAAAGACCCATAAAGAGAGGTGAAAAAACCCACCAGATTTATAAATGGTCTTACTGGTCAGGCCAGTAGTACATCTAGCCCATGATCTTGTCTCCCACAAGATATTAAAAAGCACAGAACAGAAAGGAACAGGAAGCAAACATGTATGATACTTCCCCTCAGATATTTTCCCACTCCTAAACAACTTGCAGCTTAGAAGCTGAACAAGGGATGGAGTTTATGCATTCAGAAGGAAGCCACAACAGATTACTCCTCCAAGGATCTCTTTAGCTTTCCCTGGAGCCTGTTCAAACTCCAAGAACCTACAGTATCCTACGGCACAA
Organism: Haliaeetus albicilla; assembly: GCF_947461875.1. NCBI lineage: Eukaryota > Metazoa > Chordata > Aves > Accipitriformes > Accipitridae > Haliaeetus > Haliaeetus albicilla. The sequence continues at coordinate 2,357,543 of NC_091490.1, forward strand.
AGTTCCACAGCATAACTACAAACCACATGAAGAACCACCTCCTTGGACTTGCTTCATGCCGGCCATACCAATTTATTTGATGCCCCCTTTTTCTCATACTGGAAGGGACAATAAGCAATAGATCAACAACCTCTTCTCTTCATACTATTTGAAAGATCTCAGTCCTATCCCTTTGCTCAGCTGTGTCTTTTCCATGCTGAAGAGTTTGAACCTCCTTGGTCAATCCCAGTGCAGAACCTGTTCCTTATGTTTGAATCATCTTACAGGCCTTTAACACTTTTTAGTTCTATTATACCCTTTTTTGAGAGGAAGGACCAGTACTGTACACTATATTCAACATTTGACCAAGTAATGGGTTCCTACCATGGCATCCTGATGTTCTGTATTTTATCCACTACTCTTTTCCTTCAAATCTTTAACAATTAATTTGATTTTTTGACCATTAATAAGCACTGAACTTGCAATTCTATTGGACACAAATACAGGCTGGGCGAGGAGAGGACTTAGAGCAGCCCTGAGGAGAAGGACTCGGGGGTGTTGGTTGACGAGAAGCTCCACACGATCTGGCAATGTGCACTTGTAGCCCAGAAGGCCAGCCGTATCCTGGGCTGCATCAAAAGAAGCGTGACCAGCAGCAGGTCGAGGGAGGCGATTCCCCCCCTCTACTCCACTCTCGTGAGACCCCACCTGCAGTCCTTTGTTCAGCTCTGGGGGCCCCAACATCAGAAGGACATGGACCTGCTCAAGCAAGTCCACAGGAGGTCCACGAAGATGATCGGAGGGCTGGAGCACCTCTCCTGTGAGGACAGGCTGAGAGAGTTGGGCTTGTTCAGCCTGGAGAAGAGAAGACTCTGTGGAGACCTCAGAGCAGCCTGCCAGTACCTAAAGGGGTCCTAACAAGAAAGCTGGAGAGGGACTTCTTACAAGGGCATGTAGTGATAGGACAAGGGTAGCAGTTTTAAACTGAAAGAGGGTAGATTTAGATTAGATGTAAGGAAGAAACTCTTCACTGTGAGGGTGGTGAGGCACTGGAACAGGTTGCCCAGAGAGGTTGTGGATACCCCAATCCCTGGAAGTGTCCAAGGCCAGGCTGGATGGGGCTTAAGAGCAACCTGGTCTAGTGGAAGGTGTCCCTGCCCATGGCAGGGGGGTTGGAACTACATGATCTTTTAAGGTCCTTTCCAAGCCAAACCATCCTATGATTCTATCCTATACCCAGAATCTTGCTCCTGAGTAGCAATATCGTTTTGCAGCTACAATTCTTTCTTGCTCAGATATATCACTTTGTATTTAGCCACACTGAAATTTTCCTATCACTTTATTGCCCACTCACTGAGTCTCTTAATGCTCATATCATTTCAAAGCTGTTTCAACAGAATGGCACATACTGGGCTTACACAAATATAACCTGCATCTGGGGTATATTTCATGCAGAACTGAATCACAATATAGAAGCCCAAACAGCTTGGGGACCAGATCCCGCTTGCACTGCTCCTACACAAAAAAATCTGGATCATGACTGTGCTCCCCGAGATCATGGTCAGGCCTCGAGACACTGAAGATTGCGTAGGTAAGGAACTGCCTGGCATGGGGTAGAGAACACTGCTAAACTTGTCAAAAGCCCTTGATGACTAGAACTTAAACAGAAAATGGGAAAGATTAGACCAATTTCCTGCCCAGCTGTAAGAGCAGTCAATTTAACTGGTGCCCAAGTCAGAAAGGTGAGGGGGTGCAAAGATGCCTACGTAACCATGTGTTGGAACAGCACTCTGCATCACGGTCACACTAACCAGCAACACCAAACTCGCTATATGGCTATAAACAGGTATGATAGATTCAAGCAAAACAGAGAAGTCAGAAGCTATCTGCTCACTTACAAGAGATTAACAGCAGTAAAGAAATAGCAGTAACCTGAGTACCACTTACAAGTGTTTTCTCTTTGACTGGCATACCCTTCAAGAAAAATACATGTTGTGCGACACAATACACATATTGATTCTGCTGTAATGGAAATGAGGAGCAGCAATGCCCCCTTGTGTTACAAGGGAAACTAATGATAAATCCATTGCAATTCCTTGCATTTTCCTAAATTGTGTATGAAGGTGTAGTCAAAGAGCAGAACTAAGTCATTCTTAAAAGCACATCTTATGAGTAGGCACTCAATTGTCTGGCAGTCAAGATAATAAATTGCTGCAGATACACAACAGGCAACACTCATAAAATGCTCATAAAGGTAAACCAACCCTTTTATTGTCAAAATTCACAACCCATCTGAAATTAGATAACTCATTTTGTTAAATTTATCCACAGCAATTAAATGCAAAAATTGAAGAAAAGCTCCTGCTAATTCTTCCTTGATTTCTGTATCTATTCAAGTGCATAGCTTAAAAAAAACTATTTTCAGTAGCAAAACTTTTTAAAGGACTCTAACAAATGAATTTAGGATGTCCTCTCTAATTGTTCAAATGCAAACTGAAATGCCAGCTTTGAAGAGTGCTGAGCTTAACAGAAGCTAAAACCAGATTCAGACTTGGAAATAATGATGTGAACATGTCTTGCAGCCAGCAAATGAAATTGAGAATGGAGTATTTAAAAAACTAGAATCAAAAGCACACTTGAAATCTGAAGTTTAAAGTACAGGTTTTAAGGTTACATTGCAATGACATTTCAAGATTCATACGGCAAGCTGGACATCTAACCTTATTTTGCCATTAAAATCTACCATTGCAATTCCAACGCATGAACACTCTGGGCTTTGTCTTCCTCTCCTCCCCCTAGATGAATTTCCATGTTTGGCACTTAACATTCAGTTTCTGTTTTGGAACTCACCTCTTAGCAATCCCCTTTTAATCAGCTCTCTGACAGTTTCTTTGGGACTTTTCTTGAGCTTAACATCAGATTCAAACGCTTTTCCAAGCCTTTCTGCTAACACTTGGACAGGAAACAGCCAGAGAACTAAACCCTTTTTCCTCAATCTGCTGTAGAAGAGTCTACCATCATCCTGAACTCTTCTGTGGGTGGAAAGCTAGTAACACAAATCCTCTGGCCAAGATCAGAATTTACAACAAAATTTTCATGAAGATGCACAAAAAAAGTGAACAGAAGAGGTTTTAACAGAAGTAGAATTTCAAAAAAAGACAATTACTTTGTAAATTTATATCCATGATACACCAACTGATAGACATCAACAATATTGATACATAGAAGATGATTATCTAGTGCCTTTCAAAAAAAGAAAAAAAAAAAAGAAAAAAACCACAACCCCAAACCAGAAAACAAAGCAAAACAAACTAAAAACCCCAACTGCGTAAGATTCATAACAAAGGGAAATAACCTACCAGTCTTGGTAAGTGGTGATTGCAATACTTGGAGGTGTCAACAAAGGCAGAGTTGTTGGTCTACAGACAATGTCTCTGTCGGGTGTCCTTGCTTTTTCTGTTTGTCTTTGCGATAGTGGTGGTAACTGCAAATTACCAGAACAACATCTTCTTCCTCTCCAGAGGTCTATGCCCAAAGCATGGCTGGAAGTACTATAGGACTTACTCAGCCCACACTCCAGGTAATCCAGAGCATTCTGCAAAGACAGAAAAGCCACTGCAAACAAAGTTCTGCAAACAAACATTTTCCTACATGAGGATAAAACACATACAATTTTTGTTCTACAGCCATAGCTACTCACAAAAGATAACTGTATGATGAAATCTTAGCAGAGTCTGACTGCGCTGCACTGTTATTTTATCAAGTTATGAATGAACTTGAAAATTCACTCATAACTTGTCGAAGCTAAATTCAACAGCTAATTCTAATCTAATTGAACACTTCAATAATCCAGGTCACCTTGGCGATACGTTAAACTTTTGATATTTTAAACTTTTTCAGAGAACATTCTACTCAACATCCATCTAAAGTATCATTTCTCTGCACAGCACAACCACATTGGTTTGCCACTTTTTTTGAGGAATCACCAGTCAGAGAAAGGTGCCAAGAATACTGGACTTAGGCACATCCTGAATCATCCAAAAGCTATTCAGTGAGAGGAACTCCTGGCTAGGCTACCCTACCCTATGTCTGGCATTGCTAGTAGAAGTAGTCTCAAAAAAAGGTTTTAATCAGTTCAAGCAGTTTTTCCTCTTCTAGTTTCTAGCAATTTTTACTTAAAAACATCACCATGATCACAGAACTGGCTGTCAAGTCTTCTGAAACCCAAGCCAGAAGTTCTCTCATAGCAGAACAGCACTGCCAGAGGATTGTCAGTTTTGGTCTTACTCAGAGAATTTAGCTAGTCAAATATAGTTGCCCAATATCAACGAGAATACTTCTGTATTGCATGTGATGAGCTACCAGTAGAAGCTGGAAGATTATTATAATCGGTATATATATAATCTATGGCAACCGCTCTACATTTTTCCTCTTCTTCTACCTGCTCCTGAATTTTGATCTCCGGCCTGCTCTCTCCACCCTTCGCAGACCTTTCCAAGCCCACTTTACAGCCTCCCCAAATCCCTTGGTTCACTTTCCCTCCAAACTGCTACCGCTGCGGTCTCCCAGCCAGCACTGAGTGACTTAAAAAAAGAGTGGTTTGATTTTCCATAATCAGTTATTAGGTCCTTCATGAACAAATGCAAGTAGCATGAGTCCTCCATTGCCTCATAGTTTCTAACGGAAAATATGTTCTCCATTGTCATGAGACTATTAAAGTAGTCAACTCTGTGGTACTTCCTACTCTCTTACCTCAGCAAGAAATCTCAACATGGGAAGGAAAGGCAAAACTGGTGAAAGGCAGGCATACTACCAGTTTCCTTAACTTTGCCTACTTGCTTGCCCATCCTACAACCATGAGAAGCATCCAGACAAGAAACAACACGGCCCACAGCTACTTTACTCCTTGTATGTAGCCTGAAGTGCTATGAGGCATGCTGGTGCAGATTCATGAAGTTATTAAGGCATCAAAATCATAAAGACCTAGCTGTAAGCATAAAATGTTTGGCATGCTGTGTTTCCAAAAATATGCTAGAGATCTTCAGTGATCCAAACCCTACTCTTTCACAGCAAAAAAATCAGGTGAAAAATACTCCTAGGAATCCCAGAAAGGAAAGCGTGCCTTCTATATGAGGATCTGACTTAACCTGCCTTTATTAATAATCTTTGTAAGACTGTTTAATTTTTTTTGTTATTATTTAAGAAATGTACAGCAGAGTATTCTAGCTTCCCATTAGATTTCAGATGTCTGCTTTCATTAAAATCAGCAAGAACTGAGTGGACCCAGCATCAAGCTCAGGCAAACTGACTATGAAGCAGCGCAACATGTGGTCCAAGAGTGTAAAAGAAACACTTATTGAAGGAGTGCTATAGGATACACTAACTATTAGGTTCCACTCCTCCACTGTATTTTCATATACATTCCATGTGGTTTTCCACCTTTGGCGAGCCTCAGCTGTGACAAACAAGACAATTAAGGCTGCAGTTATCATGCCATCACTACAAACTGATACATTTCTCCAGGGAATGAGAACTGGATTTTAATTAATAGGGGATTATAATGATGATTAGCAAGTCTAGTAATGGAATAACACATGCATCATCACATTAGGTGTTCAGCAACAACAGTGGAAGAGATGCTGAAACACTTGTAAGTAGACAAGCACAGCACATGCACCAAGATGGGATCCAGAACAGAGCTTCCATAAGGTATGCAGATGTTCCCTGCTGCCTGCCAGCACTACACTGACCAAGACCAGTAAAGGGTATGCTCTGCTTAAGTCTCCTCTAAACTTCTCACAGTATGGGCGTTGGTTTGTTTGTTTTTCAATGTGCCAGGCTTATTTTCTGCTTATTATATGAGCTGCAAGCAACTGTAAGGAAATCAATGAGTAACCAAAGCAAAACCAGCTGACACTTACAAAAGAAAACAAAACTAACTTTTTATCTCATTTTCATAAAGTACTGGGGAAAATAAAACATGCCTTTAGAAGAAACTTACCTCATCTGCAGTTACTGTCATGACACTTCTGCTTTTCTTCATTATTGAGATTAAAGCGCACCCCGTTATAAAAAATTCTTATTGTTAAATCCAATTTCTTCAGACAGGCAACCTGAAAGAAAAAAATTGTATTTTTCAATAACAAACTGTTTTTGATAAGAAACTATGGAGCTAACTGCTAACATCCCAGCTGATTGATAACTTGCTGCCCATTTTCATAGAACACTTGGCAGCGCGTTATGCAAGTGTAGCTCTCTATTAGTGAAAGGACAATTAAATATTTAGTAAAATCACGTTAAAAGTAACCAGTATTCACAAGGCTCTGCAATCTAAGCAAGCCTTGAAACATGTCTAGTAATATGGGATCAAAGCTAACAAGCTGTACTTGCAGAGAGTTTTGTTTAAATGAGCCCTATTCAGAGGTACAGTATAGAAGGTCTCCCAAGAATGGCTTGAGCTGGGTCTCACAGAAAAGGAATTGCATTTGTATGCAATTCTAAGATTTAATCATAACTCACAAACATTATTTATTATTACACTGGCACGCACACACCACTTCAGCCACTAAATTACAGCCTTCTTTAGAGGGTGACACTGCAGCCACTTTGAACTAAGCAAGCGTGCTAAGGGGAATGAAACACAGCCGAGCAGCTGAAGCAGCAGGAGAAACCAGCACAAACCAACCCCCTTGGAGTGTTCCTAGGTCCCCTACTCTTTCTTGCTGCGGATTTAGTGCTCAAAAAAAAAAAAATGACATTCATGATTATATAAAGAGAACACTGAGGGTTGTGGGGTTTTTCTTTTCTTTCCCTAAAGAACAGGTAGAGCGGAGCGCCACTTTTGTGTGCTGACAAATTTTCTCCCCTGCTTGGAAGGATTATCTTTGAGGTAGAAGACTGCTGAAGGGCCACTGTTCATAAACTTCACTGCTGAAGCCACCACAAAAAACTGTGCAACAGTTTCAGGCTTGGCGATGCTAGACTTCTAACATGTTGTTAACTCTGAGAAATCAGGGATTTTTTTAACTGTATTCAGACCACCTGTTCACGCAGTGCAAGTTCAGGACAGCAATAAGCAATTCAGACTGCCTGCAAAAAAGGGCTGCCAGACCCTGGCCATCTACCCAGCTGATGAGGAGCAGATACGCATCAAAATTAGGCACCAAATTCTCTTCCCTGCCACTACCAGCAGTCAAGGTCCCAGAAAGCAGGCAGCCTGCACCACTCACTTTTATTGTGAGGTTCAAAGCCCCGGCAGCAGGTACTGAAAGCCACCTTCCACAGCAATGGCTGGTCGTACAAACCTGTTCTTTGGTGTCGTGTCCCCCCCCCAATGAATTCAGGAGTCTACACACTCAAGCATGGCAGCTCAGCTTGGCTTACAGCCACAACGCAACTGTGTCATCAAGGGTTCAGATTCAGCTTAACACCATTGTGCCCAAGTGAAATACTATTTAGCTTGCACCTCTACCTATTTAAAAAAATCAAAAATGCCTAAAGAACCACACTAACTCTCAGGCTTAGCATCTGAATACAGAGTGGTGCCTTTGATGACAGAGATCTAAGGACATCTTAGTCTCCAAGAGCTAACTGCTCATCTGCTCTTCCAAGCACAAGTGAAGTGCTGTAACAAAACTGCTTCCCTCTAAACCAGATCACTCTGGGGAAAAGAGAGAGAGAGAGAGAAAGACGACAAAAACAAACTCAAAGGAAACACTAACACACACCACCAGCACTGTAGCTGAGTCTGCCTGCAGTTCTGGCTGTGGCACAGGCACCTCCAGTTGTTCTCATTTCCTTAGGGTTCATACATCCAACACACATATATCCCTTCATTGCCAGCCAAAGCATTCAGAGTGCTCAGATCCATGCCAGACATAACTCACAGCCATTTCGGCACAAGTGCCAGCACACAGGGCTGAACGCTTTATTCTGTATGAAGCGGCATTGGAAAGAGCAGAGCGATTTGTCTTCTAAAGCACCTAAACAGCTTCCCTCCAGAAAAGGACGAAGAGGACTATCTAGGAGCAAAGGACAGAAAACAACAGAAAGCGCTCTGCAACGCATCCCCCCAGGCTTGCTCTCCTCTCGGCATCCACCGCTGGCTGTCACCAGACCCAGGCCAGTGGGAAAAACAGATTTATGGCCTGATCAGGAACCCTCTTCTTACAAACAGGCCACATGCATGCACCAGCTAAGCAATCGGGGTGGTTTTAGGCATTAGAGCAGTGGAATGGCTATTAGAAACCCAACGTGTGGCAGCACAGTTGTGCGGCAACGTCACTTCTCCCTGCAAACCTTGTCTAGCTTTTGAGCCATATTACAATTAGATGAGCAGGCTAGAAGTGAGAAAAGTCATCATCCTATTACCAGCATAAGAGTCATACTACAGTATCAGAATAAAATTCTAGAATGTTTAGCAATTTTATTAATCTTCAACAATTGGGAGAAACTAAAAAGCCCTGTTATAAAAAGAATCCAAAACTGACAGCAGACAGCAAATTAGATGACACTGTCCCAGATATCATCCAGGTAAAGACGACCATGACGGTGGTATGTATGCACACCTAGGAATAATACAGCATGACAATTTGCTGCCAGAAATAAATACATTTTCCACTGTAATACGTAGACAAAATTCACAGAAAGAACAAAAGAAGGAAGCAGCTGCATAAGCAGCAGAAATAAGCAGACTACAGGTTTGTGTTTAATAAAGTACAAATTTGTGCTTAATAAAGTACAACTTTGAGATGATCGTGACTGCCCTGCTGTGCAGACTTTGTGATGCCCAACACAAATGAGCTCATACTGTGGCTCGTCCCACAGTGGGACTAACAAATGTATCTCCCTCCTGAATATATGTCAGTTCACAAACCAACATAAATAAGTAAGTAAATAAATAATAAAGTAAACAAATACACACATAAATAGGTATGCAGGATAACACCTTTGGAAAAAAAAAATCTGAAAGAATGAGAGTCTAAGAATGTCTCCTAAATTTTGCTGAACTTTAGGATCAGAACTGACACTAGGAGATGAGACATGGAGAGATGGACCAGACTAACAGATCATTTCTGGGGAAGCCCGAGTCCTCCCATACCACAGCTTCCTTTCCTTTATAAATATTTACCGATTTGTCAAAGTAAGTTTAAGCAGAACATGAATAATTATAAAATACATATTTTGTTCAATGTGGATTGCATTTCTGAAGAGCCTACCAAGAAAATCTAAGACTTCTGTTAGTCATGACTAAATTACTGTTAAAATCTGAGTCATTCTTGTCTCTTTACATAAAAGATCTGACACCTGGGATGAACATCTGGGGCTGGGGGGAACCAAAACACAAACAACAAAAACACCCCAAAGAGGCTTACTGGAAAATGTTTCCTATGCACATTTTCCAATTCATGCACTCTTTTCTTAAAAGCAAGGAGTTTCTCTCCACTATCCAAATTCTCAAAAAAGAAACTATATCCCAGCGGACTGGTTAAGTGCGGGTAACAGGGAATGCCTAAAAGCAGCAAGGCTTTGCATTTAATATTAGACCACAAGGAAAAAGTACTCTTTCAGTGCTGCAGTTGGGTCTAATCCATTTTGCTGGAATATATCCTAGGTAGGGTATGAGATCTCTTTTTACACCAAGCTGACCTAGTTTTTCTACCTGAAGTTTTTTGTGTTCAGTGACCGTGTTTTTCAAAAATGACAGTAAACGCTCCAGCAATTTCAGAGCGATAAAGCCTTATAGCGAAGGTATGAATTAACAGGGTTCAAAACTGGCAACTGACAGTGGTGAGGATAAAACTACATGGATGCATGTGATAAAGCCTGCTTTTCCTACACACTTTTTTAAAAATAGCTATTCAACTCATCCAGTGTGAAATCCACTATTTAAAGAAATTCCTAAAACGTATCTTAATGTGCAAGTTCTGGTATGATTTGGCATACATGACACAAATTTCACTGTTTTCCCACACATTTTGGTTTCTGCATGGGCAGGTTTAAAGCCACAGGGTTACATGACAAGCAGATTAACCCTCTCGCTCCTAAAGATACGCCCCTTGCCGATGAAACACAGACAAAGCAGGGCCAGGAGGATTACATTTTTGCTGCTCACGCAGTGCTAGTTCTTTGAACTAATGAAAGGTTTTGGCAAGCAGAGCTGTTTATCTGGCTCCTTTCATACTCTAAATTCATTTCCTCCCACTTTTCAAGAAGGCAAGACAAAGATTGAAAGATAGCAAAAAACCAAAACAAAACCTGGTGAAACTCAGATAATACAGCACATTCTGCAGTACCATACCTGTTTCTTCCCAACTGCCAGCAGCGCTGCCAGGGCCGTGACACATATTACTGGGACAGTATTTTTCCTAGCAACAAAATGCTGATCCTTTCAGGTTCAGCAGAACCTAAAGATGATCAGAGATAAAAACAGAAACCTGAATGGTGAATTAATAGAGAAGGTTTACTAAGGAAAGGGCTGGGATGAAGGAGATTATCTGATCACACAGGTAATTACATCATTTGTGAGCTGGGATTCAAATAACTTTATTCTCCTTAAAGATCATGTACTCAGACAGGGTGACAGTCACCAAAAAAAAAAAAAAAGGTTATAATCTCAGGTCTAGCTCTTCCAGACGAAACACATGGCCTCTTACTTCAGGCTTGGAAATTGCACACAATTTCTTGTAAGAAAAATAAACCCTACGTGGATTTAACATTGATCAAAGGCAAGCTGAGGTATAAATAGCAACTGGTACCTGAACAGCGATGGGTTTGTATTTTACCTTAAACAAAACCAGCAAGTTCAAAATGCGAGCGCAATACTTCGCCCTCAGATTGCTAAGAAGGTCAGCTTGCTTACAAAAAAGGAAATGGAGGTCACGGCCAACTGGCTGCACAGCATGGCAGCAGCACCGCAGGTACTGGAGCTATCCACCTACAGCAGGAACAAGCATGCAGTATGTTTACAAGCTGTACATACAACAAATAAGACTTCAAAGAAATAACGGTCAAATATTTCTGCAGAATTACATTCCCCTGAAAAATTAGTTTCAGTAATTTTACACTTTTTTTTTTTTGGCATCACACACACATCTTGAGCCACGTAAGAATTAACTGTACCTTTTTCCCTTTCACCAATTTGGGTGCCAGGCTATTTTTTCCAGTATTGAGCCCTAAACTTTTAGCTCTATGACTACCACTATTATGTCCAGCTACTTGGACACAGCCTCCCAGAAACACGTACACAAGAATTTCCCAAAGAGCCCTTTTTACTATGTATTTAGAGAGCAAAAAGTTGTTTTTTCAGTGGTCTTTCCCCATTTCTTGTGAACAGAAACAACTAAACTGGTCTGCAGAGCTTACTGCAACTCCAAGAACCTCACTCCTCCTCAAAACTCAACCTACTATAATTTCCATAAAACACCGAGAAGACTTCAGAGCACCACACAAAATAAAAGCAAGGGCATCTATTAGCACATATGCCTGTAACCTATGAAAACAGACCCAGAAAAGAAGGATTTGCCCTCAGAAGTAAAACTAGCTTTATTTCTTGTCACTGCCATTCTCACATAAACTAAGTTTTCTATGGAAGTGCTAAGGATCTACCCATATCATCAAACTAGAGAGGTGATTACTCCAGTTTGGCCTCTTCCAAGGCTGCTTTAAGCTTTCTCATAATTGTCAACCTGTGAATTACAGCCTGATAACGAAAACCAAGCCTAAATTAGTTTGCTCTTTTTAAGGTATCAGGGATCTGTGCAATGTGATAAAGTTGCAAATTTATCTACAATATAAATTAAACCGATTTTTTTATTATAAAAAGTGAATGCTATATGCAGGATATTCTTTGTACATATTTGAGACAGTTCTGTCAAAGTTGTGCAGGACCAGAAAACCCCTCTAAAAACCCCCTTCATTCCCATGTTATCACTGGGTAAATTATCCTTATTAAAACAGTGTCTTAACTTTCATTAGGAGGTTTCTTACTGAGATATCGCCAAGGGTAAGAGGATTGCAAAGACTCATCTTTTCTCTGGCAACCTAATCATTAAAGCTGAGAATAACCAAGTCAGTCTATTCCAGAAATTCCAGTAACTCTTTGATTTCCAGCAGAGGGTACAATCAGGTTGTCATTGCTCTTCATTTATTTCAGTTATGATAGGAAAATCAATACTAATTTGAATGTATCATTACTTTGCTTACTGTCATTAGGCCTAATGTGCTCTGCAGAACTCCCGTGAAATACAAGCAATATTTTTCACTATTACTGCTGAGAAAATATGACAACATTTTTTTCAGGAAACTTTCAGGCAAATGTTAATAGCCTCGGCAGAAGAAAGAATTACAGAAAACGCTACTCTGTTTTCTCTACTATGCTAATGATTTTTAAATCTATTTCTAAAACAGTTTGTCTACTATTGCTGTCAAATACAATTAATTTAAAAATCAGTTCTGACAGCAAGAAAGGATACAGTTTAATAGTGCTACCTACCAGCACATACAGGATTTTCAAGGTAATTACTTAGGAAAGTGAAGCATACTATTAAAAGATACAATTTATACCTTTCTAGTTCCATGTGCAAATGACTAGCAGAGCCTCCCACTCCTTAGAGTGGAGCTGAACAGCATTCAGAGAGCAAAGAACAATTATTAATTATGCTTTTAAAAAAAAAGTCAGTTTAAAAATACGACAAAAAACAGTGCAACAGAAAATGCACGCAACACAAATTTTTCCCCTTTAGATTGGTAGGTTGCTTTTTAAAAAAACAGAAATCATGTTCCCCATGTGTTTTTTTAGGAAAGGAGCATGATGCACATTATCCATAGATAATGGAAACACTGCAGATCGGGCAAGATTAGCATGTGCTGGATGAACAGCGTGGGGAAACTCACTTACTGTGTCACCGGCAGCTAATGCGGCGCTTGCCTCATGCCACCGATTTATTTCTTACCTTATTAAACTCACCCAGATATTGCTCTAGTCCAAGAGGAGACATTCTAAAATCCTCAGCTCTCTCCCCTACAGTTTTTATGGGAAGAGCCAAGTTCAAATAGCTTCCAATAAGGATCCCCCTCCCCTTTTTTTTTTTAATACCGGAGCCATGCACCAAAGCATTGCAATGATCCTAAGCACCAAAGTATATCATCAAGCCTACCAATAAACACCATCCTCAGAAGAACAAAACCTCCAGAACTCTTGTAACAGAGGAAAATTCCTAACCTTGCTGATTTTTCCCATTGAAAAAAATGCTAAAGAATAGTGGGGAAAGATGAAAAGCAAAATCAGAACAGCAAGAGGTCCCTAGAGAACCAAAACCAAAATAAAGCTAGCTGAGACCTGCAAAGGAGGGGACCCACAAAAGTGAGAAGAAATCTGAACTGTACACCCCACTGCACAGTTAGAGGCTGAAAGAGAAAGTTCAAAGCATCCGTGAGAAATGCTAACAGCCTTGTGAACAGCAGACCCCTCAAATCCTGCGTATTATGCAAGAGACAGGCTTAGCTACTCCATTTTTATCACTGCTGCATCTGTGCCTTGCATCTGCACGACAGGGCAGGAGCTCACCCCACATACTGGAGCCAGTGCTGCGGCAAGATCTCCGACCTGCTGGCCAGCCGTGCCGGGCCAACAAGGTCTACAGGCGAGGGGAGAAGTTGTGGTGCGATGCTGCAGCCAAGGTGGGCTCCTTCTGGTGAGGCCCCATGCAAGTAAGAGTCTTGCTATAAACGCCCTTTCCACACTGCTCCACAAGCCTTCCCTCACCCCGCGACGAGCCAGGCATCACCTCAGTCCCTCCCTAGCCAGGCACTCAGCCCTCTTTTTTTTTTTCTCTTGTACTCTTTAGGCAGGTAAAAATCCCATAAAAATTAACAAGAATCTCCCTTGAGTCTCCCATAACACTTCCTGCTGTTCTGTCTTATTTGCAGATGGCTTATAAAATGGGAGATGAGGGGCTGAACAATCACGATCAGATACCCAGCAGCATCTTCAAACAAGAAGGCACTAGCCAACAGCTGGGGACAGAGCTCTCCATGCTGCGGCACGGTCCTTTTCTGTACCAGATAGTTACACTCCGGCAGGTCCTGCTCATCTCACAGTCCAGTCCCAAAACCACAACACTGTGAGTCATGAAAAACCACCAAACAAAGCAATTTAATTGCCTGCAGCAAAACCTATTCCATGGCCAATTAGAGTAAATGCTTCCGTAGCAGCAACAGCAACATCAGGTACCTACTTTTTCTGACCACAGACACACACAAAAACTAAATAAAAAGGAAAAACGATGCTCCATGCCAAGGTAAACAGCTGCTGCCATTTGTCTCCTGCCCCCCTGTGTCCTCTCTTCACCAGGAAGGAGATTTCTGCAGCTGATAAATTGCATTTTCATAAATTGTGCATCCTAGACTGCTCATAAAAGACAATCCTGTAAGGAGTCCAAGGAAGGAGAAAGAAGAGTCTGGGAGAGACCTCTCCATGCTGTTAAACGAGTACAAAATGAGGTTACTTCTAGGGTAACAGCATCTAGCCACGCGTGATACATCGTTTCTAACAACGCTGCCTGTTTGCAGCATGATTTTTTTGTTAGTGAAATACGAAGGATTTATTTTTTTAGATCACAGATTTTGTGCAGCAGTAGCTGCTGTTACTCTGTTATTAAGTACAGGAATAATCATTCCGTGCTCCAGTGCATTATCTCAAAAATTTTATAAAATATACTGGAACACGCACATCATTTCTCACGAGAAAAACAGCCATATATCAACACTAAAGCTAACTGTTGCCTCAGCATCTCCTACCTAGGTTTTGGATACATTTAACATCATTACAACACTTTTCACCCACAGACCTCAAAGCATTTGGCAAGTGTGCTCAGCCGTACAGCAGTGGACACAAACGCACAGGAAAAAAAAAAGGGGGGGGCTGACTCAAAATCACTTACGAGTCAAAGCAGAGCCAGAAATAAGATGGAGAACCAGCTATGCTTACCATTAAGAGCACCCAGGAAAGAGTACACAAGCTGTGTATGCACAGATTACAAAAGAGAACCTATTTTTAACTCACATTCTTCGCCTAACTCCCCTATTTACTATTTATTGGAAAACAGTTACATTCTGGGGTTTCAAAAATAACTTAATTGTTCATTTAGAACTAAGGAACTCTAAATGTAGGATTTGAGGCTTGTCAGGAGAACTCAACCCATTCCAAAATTCATACCTAAAAGCATCTGTCATAACGCTCTCACTTTGGAGGGAAGATAAGCAGTTCATCAAATGGCTCCACGTTTCAGAAAGTCCCCTTTTCATACAGAAACAGAGACTAATTCAAACTAATTTTCACATCTCACCTGCAAAGGCAAAGCATGGCATTCGGAGTCTTAAAGAGGACAGGACTGCATTAGCTGAGCATGGTCAACTACAAACCTTATTCATTAAATTCCATTAAAATATTTACTTCATATATTTTAAGAGGCATCTATGACATTTTTGTATTCTGAAAAACTAATTTATAACAAGAGATTTAGAAGAACATTTAAGCTTTCTTATTCCAGGATTTTTCTTCTAGACAAAGCAGATGTTACTGTTTCTTTATCCTACTGCTGTTTTGTTTCCTTCAGTATCTGATATTTTGCTTGTTGGGAAAATATTTGCATTATTCTAGATTCCAGGCTGAAAATATCAGCAATTTATTTAAAAAATTAAAGAATACTTTAGATCACTCTGCAATTTTCTCAGAAATCAAGTGCTATTATGTTAAGGTGAAAGTGGTAACACCAGCATTTTCCTTCAAACTTATCATTGTAATTTTTTTCCTAGTTATTTAAAACTCTTCAAACCTTTAATTATGTGGGGTGATACTTCCAATACTCAGTGTCTGCCTCATGCTGCATACTTCAGAAAGTTTTGATCAAATTCAATCACTTCAAAGAGTGCAATTACTGAGGAGTGCACTGTTCAGTAACCTCCACTTGCAGCATTCCCATGCTTCAGAGCACAGACTTACCATTTCATAGGGACAAGCTTCGTGTCACAGTTCTTTTGTGTGCGTCACCACGAAAATTCTGGCTCTTCTGTCCAAATTATTCAACACTGACATTGCAAAGGGAATTGCAATACTGGAAATTCCAAAGCATAGGGATGTATGAGTGTCCCAGGTTGTTCAAAGCATGGTCAGAGGAATCCCAACCTGGCTACATCCAGCCTCACCGAGAAAATGACTACTGCTCTGCACACAGCTGGCAATTTTGAGAAATTATAGCAATTGAAAATGGAGTCTTGATGTCAAAAGTCAGCATTTGTATCTATAGATGCAATAGGTAGTACTGTTTCAATAGTCTCTGGCCTATAAAGTAAGAGATATTCAACTACTGCTAAAGAGGAGGCTGGTAACTGCAATTAATATTGCTCTTCTAATAAGATTTGAAAATTTGGTGGTGAAAGGCAGTTCCTCATTTGCAGCAATGAAGCAAAAGAATGTATTTGAAATATTTTAATTCTTTTTTAAAACAGGTAATTCTATCGGCCACAGATGAGTATGTACCACCTCATGTATCTTTTTTCCAGAAGTAAAATATTTAGGTATTATCAATACAGTATTCTTTCACACTAACCTTAGGTTAGGGAAGAAGAATATGATACTTTTGCTTGTTCCAATGCAAAAAAGTCAAAACAGCAGCATGATGTAGCCACAAAATGATCTTTTTATGCCACGAGACATCAGCCTACAAAATGCTCTAAGTCACAAGAGTGGCCTAACATTTCTGCAAGGTTTCCCATGTTGTTGTTATGATGTGCTTTACTCAGACAAAAAAATGCGCTCTTGTCTCTGGATGGCAAAGTAGACTTTCCTTCTGAGCAGAAAAAATGCCAGCTTTCAAGACAAAAGATTATCCTGCCTGGCTTACGCTCTTCTCTCATGAATAAGATCACACACTGGAGACCTGGCCTTGCTGCTGCTGCTGCTGCTCTCAAGAACAAAACTCCCACCGGCAAGGCAGCGCTGCTGCGCTGAGCGTCAGAGAAGCTTGCGGAGGCTGCTTGGATCGTCCCGAGTCCACGTGCAGACACGATGCCTCTGTACGGAGCTAGTACAGTCCCGTTTTCAGCCATGCAAAAACGTGACTGCCGTGGTAACGTGCCCCTCGCTGTACATGCCCTCTAGACTCATCTCTCCAGTACAGAAAAATCTTCAAACCCACCAACTTTTTATAGCATCATCAGGCAACCAAGGGCTTTCCGCACCGCTCCCAGGTAACACAGTTTTGAGTCAGTTAAGAAAAAGAACTGATTTAGGGTTACCTGCATGTTTTCTTTCACTTCTATAAACTGCTGTATGAAAATAAAGGTAAGGGTTTTCAAAGATGGATAGCAGATAAAGAGGATATATGACTTACTATGGCCCTACCAAATCATGAAATTACCACCCAGCTACATGAACCCCCAATGTGTAAACGGTACAGAGGAGTTTTAAAACTCTCATCTTTTGGGATCACCTTACTGAAAAGCTAAAGGGCACTCGCAGTCCTGTAGTAAGGCAGAAGCTACACACGGTCATTAGAGATACACTACAAAATAGTAAGCCTTTGCTATTTCAAAGGTTTATAATTAATTCTGGGTACAGAATTACACTCTAAGAACCAGCCAGATTACAGCATCTTCACACCAGGCTGAAAGAAGCATCCCAGCTTTCTGCATTCTGTTCTTCAGACATCCGTGCCATTACCTGACATTAACACTTGCAGAGAAGCAGGTAAATGTTTATGTACTGTTGTGGTAGCAGCTGCATCCAGAGAAAACACGGAGTGCAAATAATGAAAGTACATAGAAATGCAAATAAAACAATCCTTTCCCACATTCACTCTACACAAGTATTTTTTAGCGAGGTCAACAATTTTAATGTACTTCCTTCTATATCTATAAGAAGATCGCAAGGAAGTTACAGGAAACAAATTCCCTTTTTTGAAACCTCAGTAGATAACCTCCTTCCAGGGGACCTCCAGAAATGAGGTGGTGCTACTCTGCAGGATACAAGAACCCACAGATTCCTTATTACCCATTATGAAAGAGCCTCTCAGAAAGCCCTAGCACTGCTACCATGACCACTTATTTTGGGCGAGCTTTGCCAACTTTCTTCAAGGATCACCAGACACGCTGCAGAGATGAGCATTAATCGTTACGCAGATATACAACAGGAAAACCACAGGGGTTTTTGCAGCAGATAGGATGGACGGCATAAACTCCTCCCTCCTGCTGACAAATAAGCTCAGGATTTGGTGAGAGCCTTAACCATGCAACGTGCCTACAGCGGAGCTTCCCGGGATATGGACCGAGAAGAGACCAGGGAAAAGGATGCTGCCAGCTCTCCATATGTGGGCTTTCAGATCCCTTCCCCCAGAGCTGAGTCACTCAGATCATACATTTTAAACCTTAGCTTCCCAGTTACTATAACAACTTAATGGATTTCTTCTTGATGTTATTAATTACATTCAGTTTAATCTGTTCATACAGGATTTGGGGGAAGGCGCTATATGATAGCTTCTCTTCTCCTTTCAAAAGGCTTTTACATTCCTAACTTGCTCCAACATTCAGGTGCTCGCCCCATAAATCTCCTTCCACTGAGATAAGGAAATGCTCATATTCCTCCCTTTCACAACTCAGAATAGAAGGAAATGGTTTTTTCCTGAAACCAAATAAGATGCCCAAAATAAATCTGCAAAAGATGTATCCTCAGCTGTTTTTCTACAGTAAACGTGGTGCACAGAACAGCTTGTAACCTGGCTGAAAGTGGCATTTATAATACATCCCAGAAGAGAAAGACTGAGCACTTTGCAAGCAAAACTACTGAGAGCTCAAGCAAAGAATCAGTCAGAATCTAATTTATTAGGTCTACATTTCACAGCCTCAGGGTACGAACAGACAGACCTCTGCTGCTGGAAATGGCAGGAAATTGCAAGAAACTCAAGGCAAATCCCAAGGTCCGGCAGTGTTGCAGTGTGCAGAATCAGCCCCCTTCATTTTCACTTGTCTCAGCCTCAGAGCTGGAGATCAGAAGTGCCACCTCTACCCAACAGCACAGAAACAGAGGAGAAAAGTGAAGACTTCACCTCCCTTGGCAGTGCCATGGGATGGGGAAGACAGACAAGTTTTCTCAGCCTGGCTGCACAAGGTAGGCAGGGAAGGACACTTGCCTGCTCCATTCATGCAGGGATGAAACAGCACTGACCTCCTGCCACTTCAAACCTGCACAGTGTTTAATTAATGTAGAAAGGCTACAAACACCAAATTCCTTCCAATTCCAAAGGACAGTGGGACCCTGGCAGGCCACAAGGTGACTGCCAGCTGTTTTGAGGGCGACGGGCTGGAAAAGACTGAAAAATCAGTAAGTCAAGATCTGTAGGGGGGCACTTGCACCATGTCAGTGTTCAGCGTGTATTGCTGTGTGCCCATTCAGGGGCAGACGTTAGCTGTTGGCTATTTTCCTTCCTCCACAGCTTAAAGCATGGGGAGCCACCACGCTGCATCCTTCCCACAGGCAGAGGCTTCTCAGCATCCAGCTGAGTTAACCTGGCTTGGGAGATAGCCTGTGTATCCTTACAAATGACCACAGGTCTCTGCGATAGAAGTTTTGGCAGGTACTCAGAGAGTTAATACATGAAAATTACAATACCACCTTATATACTTATTTTTGCAGAAATGTCTACTGTTTACTTAAATAAAGAAGTCCTACTTAAAAGGGTGAAACCATAAGTATAGGGAGAACCGGGTGCAATGGAGAACCTGAGCTTCCTACAGCCCGAATGACGCGGGAATGAAGCATTCCCGCTACTTTCTCCATTTAGATTTATCCATTTTAGCTGTAGAGTGCAGAACTGAACTCATCTGCAGAACCATAGCCACACAGCGCTCAGGATAATTTTAACCCCACAGACATATGGAAAACACTCCTTTCACCCTCCTCTGCAGAAAAAGGAAAGATGATCTGAGCCTACAGACTTCTAACAGGGAAAAAAAACCTTCTCCAGATATTTTAAATCAAAAAAATTCATGGAAACGATAACAATAGTTGTTTATATTTACAGTGTAAAAACAGGCACTGCATTTTAGTTACCAAGTGTGCAGTGATAAATACAAGAACACAGGGGAACAATTTTATGCTGTTTGCAATTATTTTTTTTCCAACAACTAATGTCTATGAATTTAATTACTCTAATTATAAAGTACAGTTGTTAGACACCTACAAGTACCCTTTTAAAACCTATCATTGTAGCCATACTTAAAAAAAAAAGTAATAATGAAAGTATGTCTGAAGTAAAAAACAGTATGAAACAGCTGTGTGCCACATGACTGCACTTCACAGCATTAATCCAGGTGCAGCTCGTTTGCTCCCAAAGGCACAATATTGATAATGAAAACCAAAATAGGTTTGGTTTCCTGAAAAGCATAAGCTTTCTTAAGGAAAAACCTGTTTTATACAACCACAAAGTAACTGGTAGAAATGTAGAAAGAGAATGAATGCGCTCTGGATTAAAAGTGCTCTGGCACAGCGATGGGAGTAGTTACCAAATGCCTATGTATTTATCCTGAAGTACTGCAGATGGGACTGCCGTGCCTCTGGGAAGAAGCAGGTAGACCTTTAGATGGTTTTGTAACTATCGCTTGCATTTTCCCAAATCCACAGCTAATCTGCAGACTGGAAAGATCCCCTGCACTGCTCAGTGCACTATAAGGTATCAAACAGAAGTTCAACAGTGCTACAGGCAGCAGCAAACCACTGCCTTCAGAAGCAGACAATATACAGCCGCCTCTGTGCGGCCATCACCCACTTGCCTTGCCATACCAATCCACTCTTCTTACCTGGCTGGGATATACCTCTTAAAAAATTGAAAAACATATCCAAAGCTCTGCAACTGTCCAGCCTACTCCATGCAAGTAAACTTTAAAAAGTTGAGCCTGGACCTGACAGCACTGCAGCTCTGATGTAGAGGCTTCCATTTCAGTTCACCATTTCCTTACTGGTTTTACACTGTTACACTGGAAAGCAAGTGCCTGTGCCTACCAATATGCAGGTCTTCGATCCATTAGACAGCCACAAGACCTACCAAATAAAGAAGCAATTAGGCATCTCTGCAGAGTAAAATGGAAAAAGCAATAACTACTCCAGGGATTGCACTATATTGCAGTCTAATCATATAGTGAATTATGGGAAGGGAGAAGGGCATTTTTTTCTAGGGAGCTGGTTGCAAATGCTTTCTCTGATGCATTCAACCCCAGCATAGAAAAGGAGTTTCCTAAAAGATGAATGCTGCAGGAGGAACATCACTACCACTACCCTAAGGTGAAGCAGAAGAGGAGCATGTGTGTTTCTGCTAATGAAGAGGCATGTGGAAGCATAAGCCATTCCATGAAGAGGAGTTTGGAAGATGTTTCATGCTTGTTCCTTGTTTTATAAATAAAACAAGGCACTCACAAAAAAAGTGCCACTAACATCAATTCCTCCTGCTAATAAGAGCAACAAGCAAGCTCCACAACAGTAATACCTCAGGTGAAAGGAGAGAAGCAAAATTTAATCTAGAAAAATCCAAAGATTTCTACTGATGTGCACAAAGTCAAAAGAAGTTTGCTTAGGGCTAAGTTACTATTTTTTATCAAAAAGCTTCTCTGTTTTTACATGTGTCCAAACAAATACCTTATCTTTCGCTTAACAAGTACCTCCTAACTTTTACCACAAGTAACTGAATTGGGGAATTAATTCCATTACAACTATGTTATATGACAGGAGTCTTGCACCAGAACGGTACTAGTCTTGTAGAGACTACTGATCTTGTAGACTAGTACTTGTACAAGATATTGTTTCCACTGATACTGAATGATTAAGAAACAAGCAAAGATCCTGAAGAATGTATCTTTCTCCTTCCTTCTAGTCAGCTACTTGCCTGTGACCTGATTAGTTTTCCTTTTTAAAAAAAATATGTTTTTCTGTGAGTATGCCAGTAGGCTCCAGAAGAAAACTAACCATTAGGTAAACAAGTATTTATTTTTATAGTTCTTAATGCCTGACTTCATTTGAACACTGCCTTGGTCTTGCCTTTCTGAGAAAAGGCATTTAAAATCTTCAGTTTACGTTTTAATTGATTCATCAGTGACCCACAAGCAGCTTGAAAAAAGAATGGTCCCTGTGGCTCCTCCAAAAATTGGAGAAATGAATAAAAATGAATGAAAAATGTGAAAAAGCACACAGGCCCAATTCAGATAGGGAACAGGGGAAACATTGGACACATGGCAAGTAACACATCAAACCTTTAACAGTATAGGCAGGGGATTTCAGGATACCAAACATTATGTATATGTTAAAAGCAAATCAAAAGCTCAGAATGGCAAAAGAAGATCACCAGCTTCATAAAAGTGCCAGGCTTCTAATCATCCTGCTTATCCAAGTATTTCTCTTTTGTTAATGGTTTTCATCCAAAGGTCTGTAAGTTACATATATACATAATTCATTAGGAAAGTGCAGTGAAGAGGAGTTATAGTAGAAATTTCTGAGTGAATTTTAGAAAGGAAATGCAAAACTGAGACAGAGAAAAGAAAGAAGAAAAAAAAAAACCACAAAACCAGCTGGGGCATATTGATGTCTCCCAACCCTGCATACCTCGGGAAAAAAAGTGGGGAAGGGTATCCTAAGAACTATTACGGCAGAATTTTAATTATTATGATAGCAGACCATCTGCCTAGAGTTTCTTGATGATGTACCTCTTTTGGAGTTGTCTCAAGCAAGAATCTGTCACGAAACCCTCGGGGTTAACAGGCAAGGATGCTGCTACAGCCGATCGGACACTCCAACTCTGGGTTTTTTTGCATTGTACCTCGCCACTAAGGCTCCCTGGAGAAGCCTCTGTAACTTTCGAGGATAACAATGCTGGGACAAGTTTCCTGCTCTCCTTTGAGGATCCCAAAAGATATATCCTAGATACCCTGAGAGTTTTCTCCAGAGGGAAGAGGAGCACTTCTGAAAGAAGCAGTGATCTGAACCCAAGGTCTCAAAATAACACTTAACATCCTGCTTCTAAACGTTCTTTGTCTCCCACCCAAGAACAGCTAGTGTTGTTGTGAACTCTAAACACCACTAGCCATTCTCAGATGAAAAATGGAGAATCTTGTGCTATTTCAGTGACAATTTTCCAAGCTGATGCCTACAGCGATTGCAAATGTTATACATGGATGCCTTTTCTTCAAGTGGAATGACCAAAATAGGCAGTAGTGGGTTTAGCTCTCATAGCACACACAGGCACTGCAAGATTTATGATTAGTATTCCTGAGCACACTGTGCATCCTAAGAATATGATTTTCTTTGAACAGAATCCCATCAAACAGAGCAGCTTCACCCTGAAGGTTTCCATATGTTTTATACTTATTTTCTTCTCAGGAGCTCTTGTGAGGTTGGATCATTTTCTGTTTCTTATTTGGGCTTGTAGTTTCAGAAATGGTTACTACTGAGGATTAATCATTTTGGATTCCTCTCTTCCTGAAGTTCCTGTTTTCACTATTTATAAGCACTCTTGAAAGTATCCCTGTTGCAAGGAGCTCCACTCCAGATTTATCTTTCACATTTAACAAGTGCTCTGGCAATTTCAGAAGATTTTTTTGGTACTGTTTATTCAAGTGGTATGCAGTCTATTACTTCCTCGAGCAATTACTGAATTACAAAGGCATGAATGAAACAAAAATCAATTGCAAGAATATTTTTCAATCTGAGTATAGTACCGTTCCTTCAGCCAATGCTCTGAAGTAATTTTTCACTTGGTGACCATCTTGCAGGCAGAAAGCATTCAATCCACATCAATCTGCATGACTCAAATGTTAAGCTTTGTTTAGCAACAAGAAGGTTAGAGAAGGTTCTCCCCCATCATGGGAAATTTCTCCCCTTTTTTCTTGACATTTCATAGTTTACTTCCCAAAACTGATTATTACACGTCAGTGAGAAAACACCACCACACCAACAACTCTGAGACTTCTCTTATGCTGCAGACAGTCACTTTATTTGCATTAGTTTCCAGTAGGTACATTGTTTTCTTGCGTGGCACCTGAGTTCACCCAGGACCCCAGGCAAAAACAAAAATACCATGATTATTTATTCTAGCAAAGGAAAGGGTCAACTTCTTGTTTACAAGTTTAGAAACACTGTTATAAAAGGAAAACATCTAAAAGTATACTGAGGAGAAAATCCTGGCATTAAGCTATCACTCTAGCTATCTTTCGCAGCTTCCCCGAGGTATCTTTGTCTGTAAAAAACACATAACCACCACAGCAGAATACTGTCTCCAAAACATTGCCAACAGGTCAGGTTTCCTTCTGGGTTTAGGAGAGCAGAGATGACTTCTCTTCCAGACATGACTTACAAAGCCACCCCACGGCATCAGCTTATTCACAGCTCCCCACTCTGCCATGCTTGCCCAGCTCTCTCCAGTCTTCAAGACCATATTGTTTCCTTGAATTTATTTTAGATGATGTCTCTTTCCCCTTTTCTCTCTTCCTATTTCTTTACTTGTAGAACAGAGCTTCTGCTCTGTGCATTGTTTTACAAGATATGCCTTGAATACCTTGTGAAAAATCATTCTTTCATTGCAAACATCACACAAACAATACCTGTCCTAGTTCGTGCAAGTTGGAAAGTATTTGATAAAAAAAAAAAAAGGTATTAGTACCTGCTGCTTGGTTACCCTTTTAGTCAACCTTTTCTTACCTGTTATGTTTTAACTACAGTCATTTTAGTTCTGTGCTGCTCACTAACATCTTCATGCTTGGAAGGCATACATTTTACCACCAACAGCCACTGTTCCCTGCAAAATCTGCTGCTTATAATCAGGTCAAAAGTAGGGTATTATCAGCTGTGCTGCAAATAATTGGAGAGCAGATGAGTACATATTAACTGTTTAGCAGCTAAGTAAGGTCAGTTTAATGTTGTCAACAGGCAACTGTTTGCAAATGAAGTGTATTTCAGCAAATGACATTCAAAGTATTTCTCAAAAATGTCATCTAATAGTTTGCATCCTCATGCTCCCAATGAAACATAGCCTGGACCTTCAACATAAGGCAAAATTGCTGAGGAGGTTTTCCATCCTCTTCTAGGCATCATTCACGGTACTCCAAGAAACAAAGAGAACATCAGTCACCTCAGCTTCTCTGATGCATTGCAAAGGATCCTGGTGGCTTCCACTGCTTTTCTGCTATCAGAAACTAATTTAGCGTAAGATTAAGTACATCATACACTGAAATACTGGCATTTCATCAGATTACCTAGAGCCCACAGGAAAACAGAACTGCTCTAAGATTTCTTGGTCAACCAACAGCAAAATCACAGAAGATTTCAACCACCTGAGAAGGAAAGGTCCTGTGAATTAACTAGTGTTTCAATTATAACAAGAAACTTAAAAAGACTCAGTCAGCTTAGTGCTTTCCTTTTCAGAGAATGGAATGCAACGAGTGGGGAAAATACCTCTGAAGGGTAGTAACAAGGATTAAAGTCTTCAATGATACAAAACTTCATGAAGCTTACAGCTCTTTTTGATCAAGTTCACCTTTCCTGTAAGTGCCCAGACAGGACATTCCTCTGGCTCTAGCTTCCCCTAGACAGCCTCCACGGGCTGGTTTGAAGGAACCTCTGGTACAGGGCACTAAAGGGGCAGACACGCTGTTTAACGCTGGATAGTGAACGTCCCACAGTGGTAGGACTGCTCTAGTTAAACTTGTGATTTAGGTCTCTGAAAGGAACATCTATGTTTATTCCTAAGGCTAAAGCCAGCGAGGAAAGGGACAAATGGCTTGGTTTACTGTCAAGGAAGGGTCAGCATGGCTACAACAAGGGTTGGATGGAATCCATCATGGAGTGAAGGCTCTACAAACCTTAGAGCTGACTCCACTTGCTGGGACAGGAAAGCAGTCTCTATATTGCTGCTCGCAAGGGTGACTGCCTACCAGAAAACATCTAAGCATAGCAAGTTTTAATGGAAACCTGGATCTTAACTCCAGCTCAGCAAGGTTGCTTATCTTCAGAGCCCATCAAAAGACATCTGCCTACTTGGCTCCAGCCATCGCAGTTTAAGGACCATAAGTCAGCACATTTCTTAGTGTGTTAGCTGCTCCCATTTCCAAACCCAAGCTCAGAAACTCAACCCTAGCCCCATCTGTGGCTTTAATGGCCATCTAGTCAAGACTTATCCTTCAAGGCACGTCTCTCCATTAGTATCAACTCTTATTGGTGTTACAGAAGAAACAGTCATCAACTCACAGCTTGCCAATCCCCAACCCTAACGTTAGTCATACTACTACATGTAGCATTTCTACACATGGGCAAAAACACCTAGGCTCCTGACAGATCTCATCTCTTTTCCAGTGGCTTTTTATGCCACGTTGCACCAAACCCTCAGCTACTTCCACCCCACAGAATCTACTGTAACTTCACATAAGCCAACAGTAACTCCCTATCACCCACCCACGTCACCCTCAGCCCAAATGCCAGATCCAATCCAGCCTCATTTCACTGTCCCGCAGCCCATCATGTACCATTTGTTTGTGCTAGCACCAACTCTTACCCGTCTCTCACCTCTGTAACGATTTAACAGTAAAGATGTTCAGCCCATAAGGTACCAAGCTTTATAATTCTACCCCAGATAAGCTACCTTTTTTCCTATATAAAATTACTCACTCTATACAATACCTTTGGTCTACACTGTCCCAATTCACAACCTACATTTTCAGTACCACCAAGATTGTCCTTACTTCTTCCAGGCCCTGAACCTGCACAGACCCCTCCAGATCCTACGTTTCTGTTTGTGATAGCCTGGTTTCATGGGCTCCTCTACCAACAGTAAGCACTGCTGGTTGCCCTCATGGAAATGCATTATCAGTGTCCCACCCACACCTGATAATGCCTCCCCCCATATCGAGACATCTTCCCTTCCCTCTCTCTGCCCGCTGGCCACCGCTCAGCAGGTGAAAGGGAAGGCATAGGTTGAAGAAGGCAGTCAAATGCCACCAAATGGCACTACCCAGCCCACAACATAGCTTTTGGTTCTACTTGCCTCCTCATTCCCCATTGGCAAAAATATATATAACACTCTTTGCTCAGCTTCCAAAGAGAAGAGAACATTCAGGAAAGAGAGATGGATGGAGGGGAGGAAAAAAAATCCCACAAACCACACACAAAAAACCCACACAGACAGAAAGAAAAGGGAGGAGCAAAGACAACTACAGGGGAATTTTCTGGATCTTCTTCCCCTGGCTTATTAATAAAGTGTGTTGTTAAGTGCACAAACATGAGAAAGTGCTAAACTCAGAGTGCACATGTGCACTTACAGAATTACACTTTTTAAGCATCTGAATAGCCACAGATCTAATCCGTCATCATCCACTAATCTATTTTCTCATCACTGACGGTAACACCAGATGCTTCAACAGAAAGTGCAAGAAATCCCACTGTAGGCAGACGTAGAATAATCTGCTCTCCTAGAAAGTTTCCTCCAAGCCTTATTTCTCAGAGACTGGCTTAAGCTATAAAGGATAAACATTTACATCTTTTCCACAGCTCTCCAAAATTGTCTTTTTAGTATTTGCAAAGTTTTTCATACTTCTGGATACTTCTGTGATTTACAGAAATTATTTTGGATCTAGCCAAGTTCTGTGCTTCAAGAACACTCTGGTAAACAGTCCCTCAGTCTAATTATACATCTAGTGAAAAAAAAAATTAACAGTCTTGAATTTCTCAATTTCCCTGCATGCCTACTTGTTCTTATATTGTATGACCAGGAAAAAGGTTCTTAACTTACCTTCTCTGTACCATTCATCATAGTTTCTAATATGCTAACCTGAATAAGGCATATACGCTTAAACTATTTGAGATGTAATGGCATGCAGGGCTTACAAACAGAACCAATAGCATTTTACACTCGCAGAGTGGCACTAACAGAAGACAGAAACACGCCCTTCATGCATGTTTTTAGCAAGCAACGTAATACTATCGATTTGTTCTTTTTTTGTAAAAACAAGTTTTTGAAGCTGAAAATTAAACAAATTCATAACTAAAGAAATTCAGCTAAAACATTTTACCTAGAACAGCTAAATAACCATTCCTCTGCATTGCCTGAAACCAAAACATTGCAGCAGCAAGAATCTGAAAGTGAAGCTGACAAATTATTTTGATTCTCTAAACTAAGGGAAATACAGGGGGGAAAAAACCCAGAGCATGAGTAATAACACCAAATTAATATCCTTTTGGTTTAGAAGCAATATTTAATGTATGTAGACACACATTCATTTGCAATAGCCTTCAAGTTTAGGGGAGTTCCTTCACATCGTTATTTGTTCTATGCCCTTCTAATACTTTTTTTTCCATCTGCTAAAGCTATATTTATCCTACTGCCACAATTACACAATTTCATTTATTGATGGAACTAGTGTAAAGACTTACATGCTTTGTTTGCTGCATAACAGGCATTTAATTTAAACAACAACGGTGTCTCGATGCACCGTTTTGTCACTATTTTTCTCAGTGTGTAAGAACTACCCACATCTATGCCAGGATAGCTTGTACCACGTGGATCACTCCAGGGCAGGGTTGTTTGGGTAAAACAAATCATCCCAATTGGCCCCACTTGTCAGTGCTTAAAATTGCCATTTTAGGAAAGATTTTACAAATCTATCCATGGCTATCCATTTCAAATATGGAGATTCAAGTTGGTTGATTGCAATGACTTTTTAAACAAGACTACTGTTCAGAGAGACAATTAGTCCGCTAATCTGTTATAAGCTTCCTGATAGAGAAGTCAGACTCTTGAGTAAGGATTCGAATGCTAAATAAGAGGAGGCCTCCATGTGAGGTGGAAAGAGCTGGGAAGTAAGTACAGGGGTGGCTGGGGAAGAATAGGAAAGTCTGGGACATAAAGCTGCAAGCC
Organism: Haliaeetus albicilla; assembly: GCF_947461875.1. NCBI lineage: Eukaryota > Metazoa > Chordata > Aves > Accipitriformes > Accipitridae > Haliaeetus > Haliaeetus albicilla. The sequence continues at coordinate 2,386,465 of NC_091490.1, forward strand.
CTGGGCAAACAGAGGGGCTGGTGAGCGCCCAGAAAAGCCAGAGAAAGATGACGAACAAAGCTGCATAAGTCTCTGTGGTACTTCAGAGCAGCAAGGGAGGAAGCAGCAGAAGGATCTAATGATTACGTTCAGCATGGTCAGACCAACAGATAGGGAAAAACAGTTGGGACAGTGAGATTTTCACCAAAGATACAAAGGGCACATACCAGTGCAAAGAAGGAAAACTGCAAGTAACCAGAAGACACAAAGATCAATGAAGAGTTTTTGCAACCTAGCTAGGAAGAGGAGAGGCTGCATTTGCAGAAGGTAGCACCCTATTTTCTACCAGAAAATGGGAAAAGGGTCCTACCTACAAATATCAGAATAGCATGGGATCAGGATTTGGTATACCACTTATCTCCAGGATACAGAGTAGACTTTGCTTGAATTTTTGCACCCGAGTGCAAATTCAACCTGAATATGTATTTGGAAGAAGCGGCCAAGGAGAAGGCTGAATCTTGTATTTTACTTCAGGTTCACATCTAAGCATTGCATTAAAAATAGTTAACTAGAATCTAAAATGTCCAAAGATGAGAACAAAGCAAGATATAGGTGTACCTGGAGTACCTGAGCAGGCACATGGAAACATATTAAAATAGATTAGATGACAAGAGAAACAGATAATCACAATGAATAATCTGCTATATGCAGCCAGTATACTTAATAGTGTACTAGAAAAGCACTCTTTGTGCTAAAGAGCTTTAGATTCTAGATGATTTATAAATCAGAGATTTGTTTACAATCTGGCCACCATCTCTGAAGCCGATAGTGAGGGACACAGCAAACGAGCATCTCTCAAAGCGGTATAAAAAGTTCTCTGTTTCATTGGATTCTAAACGTGCAAATGCAGTTATTCAACTTATTCACTGCTGCTTCCTCTAGACATCAGAATTTCAGAGGAGAAAAATAAAAAGCAACGTATGAATTCTGCTGTTAAGGTAACTTACAAATCTATCAGGAATTCTCTCTTCAGTCTAGGTGACCTCTTGGGCTACTTCCCATTGCAGCAGGTGCTGAGCACCACACAAAACAGCTCCTTACCTCCACGGCTACATTCCACACCGAGGGACCTACAGTAAATAGCTCGTTGCATATCAGAGCCGATTTATCACTCCTCAACCTTCACCCAGGGAGGTGAAAGGAGCACCCCTCTCTGCTCTCCTGCACGGCACCCCACGGGCTTGCAGGCAGCTGTTGCCTCAGAGCTGATGTGGAGCTATGCAGGGGAAACACTCAACTTCCAGATCCTCTCTAAACTCACAACTCCCACCAGGCACCGAACTGAGAAAAGGAGAATCAGAAAAAACAAACTGACTCAAACCACATGTTAGCGAACATGATGCATAGCTGTAAAGCCTAGAAAAGAAAATGTCACAGAGACATCGATGCTGGGAGGGCTGACCTGAGAAGAGGTTACAAGGACCCAAGGCTGCAGATCGCTCCGGAGGTACAGCCGATGTCTGACCCATTTCAGAGGTGGAGGGAGGCACGGCATCCCATGGCCGCTGGCACCATGCGGGGAGAGCGTGACTCCTGGACACACGTTTAAAAGAAACGCGATGCCACAACAAGGCAGCCTTAACAGGTCCAAAATAACATGACTGATTCCAACAGAAATTTGGGAAAAAAACGCAAGAAAATAATTTAAAGACCCAACATTTAAAAGTACGCATTCCCTCTCTGGAAAACCGCAACCCGTCTGCTTTGCGTGTTGGCTGTGTTTTGCCTTTTTTTTTTTTTTTTCTTTCCGGTAAACTATCAGTTCTTAACACCATGTGATTCCGTATGACAAAACTTAACGAAACCACCGAAACAACCCGCAAGCGACTAAGACGTTTCCCTCCCACCAAACCCCCCGCGCCCAGGCGGCGATGCCGCGCAGCCCGACCGACCGACGGACCCACCGACCCCCCCGGGGCACGTTAACAGGTCCCAGCCCTCCGGGACCCCGACGCCCTCCGCCACCGGCACTAACGGAGCCCCGGGGGAGTGCGGCGGCGGCGGCAGCCTGTGCCCCGTCCCTCCTGCGCCGGGGGCTGACAGAAACCCGGCCCCGGGCGGCGGCCGGGGGGAGGCGAGCGGCGGTGAGGCGCAGGCGGCAACCCGGCGCCGCTACCGACCCGACCCGGAGCGGCGGGCAGGGTATCACCGGGGAGCGCTTACCTTCGCCGGCAGCCCGGCTTCGTCTGCGGGGGTTCCGCCGCTTATCCCCGCGGCGGCGCAGGTTCCCAGTCAAGCCCCGCTCGCCGCCGCCGCCGCCGTTCCTCAGCGCTCCATGGCTCCGCCGCTCTTCCCCAGCCGGCGCCGGCAATGGCAGCGGGGCGTGAGCGGGGAGCGGCGGCTTAAGGCGGCGGAGCTCTCGGGGCCACCACCTGCCAGGGCTGCGCCGGGCTCCGTTCCGCTCCCCCTCACCGAGCTGCCGGGAGGGAGCGGCGCCTTCCCCCCCGCCGTGGGCGCGGGGCGGACTCGCCTCAGCGTCCCGCTTCCCGCCCGGGCGGCGTGAGGCGGGGAGGCTAACGGCGGCGGGCCGGCCTTTGAGGCGGGTGGGAGCTGCGCAACGGCCGCTGTGAGAGGGACGGCAGGGCCGGAGGCGGGAACGACCCTCCGGAGCTGCCCTGCGCGGGAGCCCGGCCCCAGCACCGCCCGCCCCGGGAAGCCCGTGAGGGTGTCAGCCCTCCGGGACGGGCGGCCGAGCGCTGAGGGGAACCGAGCGCTGAGGGGAACCGAGCGCTGAGGGCCCCGCCAGGCGGGTTCAGCTAACGACCACGCCGAGGAAAGGTGAGTTTTGAGAGAAATTAGCCAGGAACGAAGCGGAAAGCCAATTTATCGTTGCCTCCCTCGGGGCAGGGCAGGAGGGGGAGCGGCCTCAGGAGGAGGTGCCTTGGGAAACATGGCCCTCAGCGCCCGGCGGGCTGAGGCGCGGAGCGGAGGACACCCCGGCGCGGCCGCGGCAACGCGTCTCGCCTCGGTCTGCTAAAGGCGGGGGCTGGCCCCACCACCCCCTTACTGCCAGCGATGGGGACGGTAGCATAACTCAAGTCGTATAGTTTCATCACAGGAGGAACTTCTGTTTGATCCTAACAGCGACGCGAGACCTTTGGGGTGTTGGATGTCGTTATCAAAGGCCAAGTGTCCCGGAGTCATGATGCGAAGAACGGGGTTCGCGTTTTGGAAGTTTCTAGTCTGCACGACCGAGGAGCAGCATTTAAAAGCCTGAAAGAACCCACTCCGACTCCCAAAACCTCAGAATACAAAAACAAAATGTATTCATTATAAAACCTTTTGAGTTAGGAGTTAAACTCACGCTTTGTGGATGACACACAGACCCTTGATTTTTTTCCAGGGATTAATGACTACAGCCTCTGAAAACTGAACAGAAGGCTGCTGTGTTGTAATTCTTGCTCAAGTACCATCCCATAACCTCGTATCCCACAGACCCGCAGTACAGACCATACCAGACCTTGATAAACCAGTCTTTATGCAGTGCAGTGTAAAAGAACAATATTGAATGAAAGTTTTGTACCACACAATCATAAAAGAAAAAAGATTGTCTGTATAGCTATTCGGTTATGCTGTGGTAAAATAAAGAGTTAATAAATGCTCAATAGATTTCTATAATATACAGGAGTTGCTTTTTAGCATATACAAAACATAACAAATTGAACAAAAGTTCAATTCCCCCTCCCCCAAATAAGGGCAAATTTATTTCTGTGCATGTAGTGTAAAAAAGTGTAAGACTGCTAACAGTTATAATCACAATTTTAGGTATATAATGTATTTCCTTCATTACTTCCTATTGCAAACAAGGGTACAGAAGAAAGGCAACCTCCATGAATACATGATGCTGTAGTGCCAGAATTTTTAAAGCAACTGAAAAGCATTTCTGTAGAATGTTTTGCACCATTATAACTTATCCCCTCATCCTTTCCCTTGCCAATAAAATACCACTCCCAACATTGACTAGGCTATCAAGTCTGAAGTACCAAAAAAGAAAGATTTGCACCGCTATCTATCTTGAACAACTCTTCCCAATGTCATGGTTGGATGTGGAACTAAGGATGCTTTTGTTTGGTCACAGGAGCTGAACTTTGTTGTCTCACACAAAAGCAAGACGCCAGAGGCAGTGGCAACAGGGACTCCAGCTGAGTTTTGGCAGAAACAGGAGCTATCACCTTGCAGAGCAGCCAGGTAGGCTCTCGCCACTGTGACCACCTCCAGTTCCTGCGGAGGAAGGCCACTTGGTGCCACACTGCTTTACTAAGCGGCTGTCCAGGGATAGTTCACCCCGGTGCAAAGCAACAACGGCCAAAGCAGCCTGTGTGGCAGTGTGTGCAGGAGCCCTGCTTGAGACGGAGCTGTGAGCCTTTGCAAGCCTGGTCAGGATGGCACTGTAGGTCTGAAAGTGCTGGGGTGGCTTACGGCCCCATACGCTGCCCCACATGGATGGGCACATACCCATCTGCACCAGTACACAGGCTTTCCCTGCCCCAAGCCTCACCCTTAGGCAGAGAACGCCTTCATTTTTGTCATGTGAAGGATGTGCTTTTGGGAAAGAATAAGGCACACAGGTCCCAATTGCCTCCAAAAGAGGCAAGCTAGACCAGCACCAGATCTAGCCTGAACTTCTGTACTTTATAGGCCATTACATTTCATCAGTTTCCTCCTGTTCAGTATTGTGTATTTGACTAAATCTTACCTCCCAAAGACACCCAGCCTGGGCCAGAAGATGGGACAGAGAAGTCGCCACTTAGCAGTCTGTTCCTCTGGTTGCTCACTGACAGCAATAAAATATGTACTTAACACTCCGATTTGAACTTGTCTGACTTCAGCTTTCAAACAGTGATTCTTATGCCATCCCCTGCTAAACCAAAAACTTACAGTATTTTACATGCTAATCAAGTCACTGCTTAATCCACTTTTTGATAAGCCAAGTAGATCAAACCATTTCAATAGCATGCAGGAGCAGTGAGTAGATACACGGTGATTTCCGCTCCCCCCCTGCCCCATATGCTGCCTTGGTCAGAGAGTCATGTGTAAGAAATCTAGTCAAGAGTCTGGTGTGTGAGGGTGTTAAACTTTGTGAAACTCTACAGTGAGGTCAGGTTCAGCAACCCTTCCCTAGATTCTAGATTTAATCTCTGTGGTTTAGGTCCAGGCAAATCCTTGATTGCTGGGTATGGAGTATTTAGGAGAGTTGTCTCTCATCTGTAAGCACAGAACATATGTAAGTTATGTCAGGACACAAAATGCTCAAATGGCTAAAAGAAACCTCTATCTTCTAGACTACAAGGCCAAGAAAAAGAAAATCTTGCTCTTAGTCCCTCACAGCCTTCAGGCAGCACATACTATCTTGTAACTCCCTGGCAATAAGAAGTATCAGCAATCTTGATTCAGTCAACGATTCGTGAACACTGACAAAGTTCCAAAGCCTAATAAGAGACAGCAGCGCTTCACGCTGATAGGAGGGGGACTTGGTCATTACTGCTGCATGTTAGCTTGCAGCAGCAGACTCAAATGATCCTCGTCTCTTCACAGCTCTCTGGCTTTCTGATATCCTATTGGAAACTCAAATACTGATAGCAAAGGCTGATACAGGGAGGATGGAATTAAGAAACTCCTTAGAGCTCACACTGTGATCGTATCGCAGGCTGTGTTATTCTTATCTTGCTCCGCTGAATCTGCCAAGTCAACGTCAAGAAGTTGCCTCTGGCATTAAGATATTCCACCGACCCCGAGAACTCATAGTCTGCACTACAACTGAATACTGAAAGCTGCAAAGCTTACTGTTCTTACACTGCTGTACTAACTAGCATTTACCAAATGCCATTCATGAGCACAAATTTTTCATTATCAAGCAGCTGTAAACATCCTGAAGGACTTGATACCCATAAATCTGACTGATATCCTGCCAGCCTCGTGAAAAGGTTGTAAGTGACTTACACTGACCAATGCTGTAAGATCGATGCCTTTGTCATTCCCCACAGACATCTATTTAACTCTCAAACACACAGTAGTCAGGCAAATCCTGAAGATTCCCGCTTGTGGCACATCAGGTTATCCAGCTACTGTTCATGGCCAAACCTCCCCCTTCCTGTGAGAGTCCACAGAGAAGCTGCCCAAAGGCCACCTCCAAGTGCATCTCTCTGAAGCTAACATTCACAGCTCAGCCCAAATTTAGGCCAAGGCATAGAGATGAAGCAGTTTTACTGGCAGCGATGAATTGGTCTCCTCCTCTCAGTAGGTAGGAGGGAGGCATCTGTTCTCATTCTCCAGAGTCACTTCATGCTTAAACTTTTAACCCTGGGATCCCATGGCCTTCCGTACAGGAATTGGCAGGATAATACACTACGAGGCTTTGAACATTTTCTGAAGGGGGACATCTATTTCACAGTAATGGGACCATGTTCCTCCACTGCTGGACCTTTCACTTACAAGGTCCCATATCAGTCAGTGGACAGACATCTGACAGTAAACACTCAAGTGCCAATGATGTAGAGATGATGCACAAGTGGTCAGTTCAGGCAGTAACTCGGGCATGTTTCTGGATGCATTTGTTGACACTGAGCTCTCGCCAGTCTGAGTAATGCTTTTCATCATCTCCAGGTGACTTCTTACCATTTCTGTCCCATTCTGGTGCATGACTTGAGTGCAATTCTTCATGCCTTCATCACCTCTCAGTTGAAGTACAGCAATGTGATGCAGCTGGGAAGGAAGCTCACAGCACTTCTGAAACTCCAGCTAGCATACAGGACACTGCAGAACATCACCTCAGCAGCACCGGTAACCATTCTGGACTCGAGTTCCCTGTAAAACAAAATCAAATGCAGGGTTCTATACCTTCCTACCTAATCCTCTGTGCTACAAGCCTACTCTAGCCAAAAGGTTGCCCAGTAGGATGAAGAGTTGCTGACACCTTCATTACTGCCAGTTGGTGGAGGGATGGTACGGCTTTGTGGCCAGAAAGTAGAACTGTCTCAGGATCAAATCTGAGGGTATGGAATGAACCAAGAACTAAATATCATTAATAAATGTGTCGCCAGTTATTGCTCCATGTGAAGTATATGTTTCTTGGGCTTTGCTTTCTCTACTATAAAAAAACAGAGCAATGTATATGTAAAAGCGGATGGGGAAGAAGTCCCACTTACCAAAATAGGACACTATTGCATCCATATTTTTTTTTCCGGAGAAGACTGAGAGGAAAAAATAACCTGGCAGATGTTAGTCATTTTGCTTAATGCACTCAGATACTTTGGCGATAAATGTGGTAGAAGAGCTTGTACAGAAGAGAATAAATGCCTTCAGTGAGGTAGTGTCAACACAGTAAAAAGAAGATATGTTTCCTATTAAAATAGAAAGGGAGTAAAAGCAAATGTGTTTTGAATGAGGATGGCCAATATTAGCGATGCTAAAATAAGGGAAAGCGAAGGGGAACACAGCCCTTACACTCCACTGCCAAAAGAAAAAGGACAATTTTTCCGTCTCTAAGGTGAAATTACTTCCCTCCCCAATCTCTCCTTTGCTGGTTAGCTAGTTGGGGTTGCACCATGAAGGACATCACTGGCAGAAAGGTTTCCCCGTTCCCACAGTTCCTGTGCCCTCCAGCACTCCCCCAACAGGCAGCGCAGCCCCAGAACTTCCACTGAGAAGATGGTTCCTGTTTTATGGTGTTCTGCACAATCTTCTGGGTTTGTTCTTGGTTTATTCCCCCCCTCCAAAATTAATCTTTCCAGAGACGATCAGGAGAAGATTTCTTGGTACTCCCGACACCAAGCAGAGAAGACAGCCAGTAACTCCCACCACAATTGTCTTCTTTCCTCCATGCCCTCAGTTCCTCAAACCCAAATGGCTTTGTCATCTTCTCTCCTCTTCGATAAAGATCTTGGTACCAGAAAAAAGGAATTCAGGTGAAAACTGATGGGAGGCTGCAGACTGCTAGGAGATTAATAGGACGGTATGGAAATAGGGGAAGGAAACAAATACCCTGAATACTGTAAGAGATCAATGAATTAATTCATTGAGCAGAATTAATGAATGTTTGCGCTCCCGTCTCTGTCCTTCCACTGCAGCTGAAATAGCTCATATATATCAAATAGAGGGGAATTAAATGGGGTATAACAGATGCTGTCTGTGCCCCTGTGATCAGGCAATGAAATTCACCTTCCACATTTAATACAGAAGTAGAAGTATTGTTGCTTTTGCTTTCAAGAGCTGAGACAAGACAGACTGAGCAAAGAGGGACAAGGTGCAGGGAGGGCACTCTGTCCCTGCTTAGCTTCCTTGTAGTATGACTAGAAACCTATTCGTGAGAAAGGCATGAAACAGCTGTGCTGCAAAGGATGCGCTTCCTATCCCTTCACAAGTTCATTTGGGAGGCTGTTAGTAAGTCTTTTCACTCTCATGAGCAGATGAGAAGACTGCTATTGATTCCCAAATCATGCATGTTAAACAGATAAATACAGCAATCCAGGCACCCCCACCACCCAACAGACTAGCTTCCTTAGAAAAGATCAACTAGCTTTGTGTATGAAAAGGGCAGTAACTTACTAAACCACTGAAGCTCATTCTATTAATTTTAAAATCTTCTAAAATGCAGTGTAGTTTTTAAACATAGCCTACTTCTGTGCAGCCCTAAAGCAAAGCCGAGGATGGTATGCAACCACAGGAATGTCTCATTTATAAACCAGCATGCAGGTGTAGCTTGCAGCGGTCAGCATGTCAGGAGATGGGAAGCAGTGGTGGCATGAAAGGTTTTATCATAGTGTAAAGCCAATGAGGGTAATTCCACAGATAATTTCTCCTTTTGAAATAAGTTTGAAAACCAAAATATTTTGATTAAAGACAACAGCATTTCAGTGCAGAAGTAATGTTACAGCACTTCCTGGGATGTGAGGCTGAGACGGCTCAGACTCCCATTTTTCACTATAGACTGGGCTCTAAGAGGGAGGCTGGGCATCAGGGGAATTCTTAGCCCTGGAGCATTGTCACAGACATTAGCTGGGAAGCACTGGATGCCCTGTAAAATATATGTAACAGAGCAGAAAAAATACCAGCAGGAAGGTGGATTATTTTGTACCCTGTTTTGGAAAAGCTGGGTGTTCCCATCAATTCAGTTCAAAGTTCGACAGCTTTCGTAACAGGCCCAAAAGGCACCACCTTAACCCCTGCCCCAAGGGATCAGGTATTGGTTTTAGCCGGGAGGATGGGACAAGACTGTTTCTTTCAGGCAAAGCATTGAGAAAGGAAGAAGCTTACGTCACTTCGCTAGTGTGCTGTAGCTTCTCCGCAGCCTCGGTTCTGTACAGCGATCAGTACATGAACTTCATTCCTCTTCCTCCCCCTCAGCCACCCAATATTAATTGACAAGACTGTCAGACACAGAGCTGATTCATTCGATCGGGCCTTTTATGATTATCTACATCCCTGAGAGGGTCAAAGTGGAAAGCGGTAGTCAGGGTCACAGCTGACACTTGCAGAGAAACCTGCTGGTGAATAATTCTAATCCTCACAGTGAGGACTCGCTGGCTGGCAGCCTAAAACCCAAGTGTTGATGCATCCAGCCCAGTTTATAAAACTGTAGGAGGGAGGGCTGGTCTGTTGGCTAGATGTTGATGAAATCTGTGAAAAAATAGCCGCTAACAGTATTTTTCAGCTCTTGTCTTGCATAACAGCTAAGGCTGGAAGGTCCTTGTATTTTATGAAGGAACCAGCTGAAGTTCTATCTAATAAACTGATCTGATCACAAGTAATACATGGTAACAGACATAAGAAATTAAGTCCTGACATTAAAGCTAGCATTCTTCATCTGTTGGGAAATGTTTGGTTATGTGAAGTACCACTAATCCAGCCACTTAATTAAACATTAATACTCTACATGGAATAGGAAAACAGGTTTACTTTGAAACACCTATTAAAGGCTCCACACTACCATGAAACACAGGTTTAAGATCATTTATCCTTAACAGATAGTTACAGCCACAAATTTCAATAAAGTTTCAACCTGTTCTCTCAGTGGGCCTTTTTCTTCCCACATCAGTTGTGGAAATCCCAAGTGATGATGCTTGCACAACCAATTCTCCATAGAGGAAAATAATGCATTTGCAAATTATACTTTAAACTTGTTCAGCTATCAAAACTCAACTGGACACAGTCCTGGGCAGCCTGCCCTAGCTGACCCTGCTTTGAGCAGGGAGGTTGGATTAGCAATCTCCAGAGGTCCCTTCCCACCTCTGTTATTCCATGATTCTGTTCACGAAGCAGTACTTCTGGCAGGATATTTGCAAATCACCAACCCAAGCTCATCCAAATGATCTATTCTGCATACCATTTCCTTACAGCTGCTTAGGAGAAATCATTTTACGTGATCTAAAAAAAAAAAACCCAACCCAGCTATTGCATTTTATGAGATTGATGCCTGGTTTGTTCTAAGATGGACCTCACTACCTCACCATTCCCCCAGGCAGATTTCCAAGCCTCCATCCCGAGGTTCCAGGGGCAGTGGTGCTCTGGCTGGATCAGGTCCAACAACAGTAACTGGGGGAGACACATCCCAGTGATTGATGGGCAGGTCCATGGCGATGAGACAGGCCAGAGGTGAAGCCAGCCCACAGGCTAGCATCAAGAGGGTCTGTGGCCATGTGCAGCTGTGATGGAGCCACAGACAAGTGCTCCTCCAGCACAGCCCAGGGGGGTCTAATAGCCCAGGGCTGAGCTTAAATAGAGCCCCTGGGCAGGGGCTGAGGGTGGAGGTCCCAGGTGAGGCTGGTCAGGGCCCTCCTTGCCACTTCTCACACGTGCCTGTGCCTTGCAAAGTGATTTGCTCTCTTTTGCCACCAGGAAAAATGATAAAAGCCACATTGGGGTCACTATCATAAGCACGAGGCATGTACAGCAGTCTCATCCCATCTTTTGCACTGCTGCACATAATGAAATGGGCACTTCTGCCACAGACTTTGGCTTCCCTTTTCTGGTCTTGGTCTGCAAGTCTGAGTCTAGACAAATGGCTGTGAACTGGCCTGTGACACTTTGTCTCGGAAGCCCATAAGGTGTCTAGATGACAGGTCCCTACCACTTCACCCTTCTTTCCTTCAGCTCTCGATGTGTTTTGATCAGCCCTGAAGAATGGATGGCTCCAAATTGCCTGTTAAGGGCTACAATTAGATTTGTACATTGCAGTGTATTTCCTGAGATAAATTGAGCAGCAGGATGAACACGTCCCTTTATGCTGGCTGTTAGCGCTCCCATGCTTCTCGTCCCTTTTTCCAGTTGTTCATCTTGACTGATGACATCATTCCCCTTAGGAATCATAGTCTTTTGATGATTTGAACCAACTGTCTGCTTTTCCTCTTCCAGGTCACTCTATGTCGTAAATAGGGCACAGAACAGTTGTAGCTGTCTGCTGTAACCTGTGTCCTTTGGCTTGCTCAGTGCTGTATGCAGACTGCCAGCACCCATTACTATCACCCGACGTTCTTTACAAGGTGTTTTTCTTTGCTTCTTTTCTGCAGCTCATCTCCAGCTTGGTCTGCAGTACAAGGTTTTGTCGCCATTGCCTGTGCGTCCACGCACGCACACACAAACTCACAAATCCAGACCACAGCCCAGGTAAGCTACATCTCATGCACAAACATCTGAAGTCCTCAATAACCCACAGCCGCTGGCAGAAGGACTGTGTGGACACACAGTGTTTGCACAGCGGTGTCAGCTGCTGTAGCCCACCTTTCTTCTCCTGGGGGACTGCTCTGTGTCAGCACAGTGAGCCAGCCTGAACAAGTGCTCCTGGTCTATCAGTAACACTGGCTAAAGAAGACAGCTACACGATCTGTAGGGTTAATCTGGTAAATGCACAGGGAACTGATTTTTCTCCATGTAAGGAGACTTACAAAGATAAGGTCTTATTTAGCTTTCTTGTTTGCATCTAGGTTTTTCAGTAGATTTAGAAAATCCTGTCCAAAAAATGCATCTAATTCAGTGAGGGTACAACTCCACTAACATGACCAATTTTACAAAACAATTAATTTACTAGGCTCAGCTAATTAACATCAGCTCTCTAAAAACACACCAAAGCAGTAGCCGTTTAGACTTTAGACCCTAACCCTGTGATTTTTTGGAGTGCGAAAAAGGATCTCAAATTGGCAAGAAAAGTCCCACTGTCTTTCACACACCACATTTTGTCTACAAAAAACAGAGCAAATTTTTAAAACAACAAGAAAACCTTCTATGTTTTAGCCTGACAATAACTGATCCAACAAAAAGAAGTTAGAAGAAAACAAGATCAAATAAACAACAGCTGTTTAGAGCAATGAATGTCAGCCATATCTCTGAGCACTTTAATGGCAGGCAAGACAAGATTGAGGGTGTGATCTGAGTCATGTATATTAACCTCCATTCTAATTATTTGTTTTGCTAACATACATGGCAGCAGTGGAAACATATGCTCTCTGAAGCCCCCCTGTATTTTGCTGTAGATTCGACAGCAGCAGAGTGGAGTGATAAATACAGGGCCAGCTGGTTTATGTCTGCTGGTGATGGAGTAAGTGGGACGGAGGGTTTTAGCAATGGATGCTGAAGATGCATGGTCAGCTTTGAAAATACGGGGCAAAATCTGTTCTTCCAAACCCATGCTATCCGAATCATCATCCAAGCAGATTTTTTCCTTCCTTTGCTGCAAAGAGCTCATTTCTTGCTGGCATTTGGCCCTTCTCGTCTGCCTCAGACACTGACACTAGCCGGGCTTGTGTTTCTGGGCACTGCCACCACGTAATGGTTCTGGGCAGCACTTGCATTGAAATATGTCTTCAGATATGCTGAAGTTACATCTCTGCAAAAGCTAGTGCAGTTTTAACCTTGCTAATGCAACAACATAGGAGTGGCTGCTTCGGCTAGATAGCTCCAAGTGGTTTAGGGAGCAATCTATTAAAACCCCTGAAAGGAAATTGGATGTTAGTCATCGTACAGTGATAAGGACAAGGCTCCTAATGCAACATCTATTTTCATATCCAACTGATCAGAAAAAAGAGCAAAAGGGATCTGCAGTTACAAGAGAAGCAGCAAATAAAATTGTCTGCATTTTCAGAGTGCATTTCAAAATCCTGTGGATTGAAAACAAAAAGAAACCCAGCAAGCATCCTTCATATGAGATAGAGTTGTAGGACGAAATCTCTCTGTAGCCATCTTTCCTCCTGCACCAGCCAGAAGAAATTGCCAGGGCGTGCGGGATGGTGCGCAGGGCAGAAAGGGGGCTCAGGCCCAAGCCCCCCAGGAGGGCAGAAAGGGGGTCCCAGAGCTGAGGAGCCAGTCGGTCCCCACTTGGTGAGGAGCAGTGGCCGCACAGCTCTTCAGTTGGTGTTTTTGTGACCACACAACTGAAAGCAGAGGGAAGGCAAGCTGTTCTAGCAAAACAGCATCAGGTCTCTGCAACTCTCTTCTGACATTAGGCAGGCAGAAGACTAAATAATTATTTCACTGCCAGGCTCTTCTGGCCCAGATATTTAATCATCATTTGAAGCTTGAAATAAGTCTCTGAGTGTTTCTTTCCAGCACAAGTTCCAGCATGCTCCGTGTCTCCTGCCCACCTATGTGTAAGTCTCCCAGCACTGCCTTGCCAGCTTTGATTTGGGAGAATTAATGGTGAGTCTGCTCCTTGGTTTTCCCATCACATCCATTCTTCCTCACAAAGTGACAGAACTGACAAGCCGTTGGTTTCAATATTGAAATTAGTTTCTCTGCTGAGAATCAGCTTTGTAAAAGTGGCACCAGAAAGTTTTGCGTTTGTTATCTGTCCTTAATGCTGCCTTCAGGTTTAAAGACATGAATGGATACTTTAAAAGTAATTTTCAGGGATAGGAAATGAGCTTCATTTGCATTCAGAAAGGACCCATCTAGGACTATGCAAAAAGGTGCTTTGCATTGCTGGTGGTAAGAAAGGCAGGACAAGATACTCTAATTACAGCTGAAATACAAACAGAGGTGTGCACTGCCGTGACCTTTATCGTGCACAGGCTCCACACAGCCCAGAGACCTCACCGTCTGTGGCTTTTCATCAACATTAAAAGCCCCCCCAGGATCTCCTTTCCTCCATCGCTCTTCATCATTTGTTTTTCCATTCATTCCCTAACAGCAGGACACTGCGGTATTTCATAAGCCATCAAGGCAGATTTTCAGATCTCCTAGAGAGAGTTTCTCAGTGCCTTTCCCTGCTTTGCTGATGACAGCTCTTGCATAAGAAGCTCCTGATGGGTAGTAATTAATTAGAGCCTCACACAGACAATTCACTTTTCTTTTGTTTAGGATAATTAGTGAACAGAATGACACCTGCCAAAACCAAGCGGTTTTCCATCCACGAGGGTGCTGCGTATTTCCAGTTTGGCTCTTCTTGAAAGGAAATTATTTTTGCGGCTCCTTTTGGTCTTCCTGGGGCTGCGTGCCAGTAGCACAGTGCTCCATTGTGAGAGCCACAATGCTGCCACCGAGTCTTTGTGAACGGCAGCATCTGGCCACTGGGTCAAGTGCTGAAATCTCAGTGGTTTATTGTTGCACGTCGGAAAAAATCTGGATGCACACCAGGGCCTATGGATTCCATTCAAGCCCTGACAAAATTAACTCCTGTTGCTTTCCCGGCAGAAGGAAGACTGGAGGAATGGGATCCTCCCCCTTACAAAAGTTCACACCGGAAACCTGCATTTTAATTACTTTTTCTGCAATAGAGAACACATAAACTGGAACATCCACGCAAAATCACAGTCTGGCTAACTATTTGAAGCATGTATTGCTCACTTCTGTATTTTTAGATCACCTCCTTCGACCTGCTGGCCATGCTCTGAATGCAGCCCAGGGTGCTGGGGGACTTATTTGTCACAGGAGTACATGGCTGGCTCACGGCCGACTCTGTGCCCACCAGGACCCCCAGGTCCCTCTCTGCGGAGCTGCTTTCCAGCCAGTTGGCACCCATCCTGTACTGGTGCTCGTGCTGGGGGGGGGGTGTGTGCGACTCCTCCCCAGTGCAGGACTTTGCATTTTTCTTTGTTGAACTTCATGAGGTTCCCGTCGTTTCTCCAGTCCATCCAGGTGTGTCAGGCACTCCTCCATCCCTGAGTGCGCGTTCGGTGAGAGACCAGGTTGTATGACGGACCTGCTGAGCTCTTGCAGAGAGAAATGGGGTCTCTCCTGCCCTGCACAGATTTGGGGGCCAGTAGCTCGTTGACGAGCTAAAGGCTCTTGGAGTGTCCTGTGAGGCTGGCAATTTTATTACATAAAAGTAGTTTTGTGTTATTATCATAAAACACTCACTGAGTCAGCACACTGAGATTTAACTGGACAGAACAGATCTCCCTGGTAGCAGCAACAGAAAGTCAAACCCTGTGGCTCAGAGAGATGCAGGGATGCTCGGTGAGGTGGGGGGATCTCCTCTGCCCCTGGCCAGCAGTGAGCCATGAAAAACAGAGCAAGTGGGCGATAGTGGGGCTTTGGCCGGGGCAGCGGAGCGATGCAGGCATGCAGGGGACGTTTCTTCTCCATGTCCCAGCCACCAGCTCCCTCTGCGCAGACCGGTGTTGTGTACCATAGGCTGGATCCTCTGCGGTGGGAGGCGAGGGTGAGGTGAGGCTTGGTGAACCACATTCCAGCAAAGAGGAATTGAGGAAATTAAGTACAAATTCTGTGCAGAAAGGAGGTATGGAAATAGCTGTTCATACTCAGCAGCTTGGCCCCAGCTGGTACCCGCAGATGAATTTGCCTAACTTGCCAGTGACTACTTGCTCCACCAAATTTCACCTGCAGGTCTTCTAAATATAAACTGCAGGAAGGAAGAAGATAGTGCACTTACAGAGATAGCGCTCATTACACCTGTAAACGCAATACATCCTCCAAAGCCATTGTGCTCTGGCCATACCCTGTATGCCTTGTCAGTAGGGATAGCTTATATTAGTGGCAGTGGTAGTTTACCACAGTAAAACTATAATAAAGTAGGATAATAAAATTAACTGTATTGCATAGAATATTATTACTCAAAATATTCAGTTAACTATGAAAACACACTCCAGAAGTGCATCACACTGTATAATTTATTACAGACAACCTTACAAGTCTCCAAAAAGGAATACTACTGCCCCAGCACACATATTGGTTTTGACTGGTTTTTTTTTTTACAGAGAGAGACACATAAAAAGGAACATGTCCTGCCTCTCCATCCCTGTCTATCCACCAGCTACCTAGTTCAGAGCAGGTTCCCCAGGGCGCTGGTCTGGGTGAGCGCAGCAGCAGGTGATGCAGAGGAAGGAGGTAGGTATGGATTTCAGTCCTTTCCCATGGAGGTGTCAGGGAAACAGTGGCTATAAAAGAAATACCTAAAGAGGTAATTTTACCTCTTCTGTGTTTATTTAAAGGCAAAAAACCCACCAGCCCACAACAAACTTGGCTATGTATTTCTTTGGAAAAAAACCCAACTTTCAATGGTCCCTCTTCCCCTCCAGCATCTAGCTGCAAATCCTGCTTGCATCACCGGACTTTTCTTTACCTGTCCAGAAATAAGTGAGCCATTGACCCTCCACGCTTCCTGGGGTAGAGAGGTGCAACCTGGTCATGCCTGGCGCATCCCCCCAGGTTCTGTGGCACTCACAGGGATGAGACAGTTCCCAGTGGGCAGAGCCCACGTGCAAAGCGGGACTTTGCAGCGCAGAGCGGGTGAGCACGCAGGGCGCAGAAACACCCTGTAAAGTAAAATAATTCAGGGTGGGGACACAGGGGCTCCTTCCCCACGCCAGGCAGCGGCCGGGCAGGTGGCAATGGCTCCTCAGGCGAAGGCGTGAGCGGGGAAGGGGAGATGGGGACAACCTGGCTCCCAGAGGACTCGGTGACTTTTCAGGGTGCTCGAGGGCTTCGTGTTGCCATTTCTGTCCCAAATTGGCCTGAACTGTGTGACTGTGGGTCAAGGGAGCTGCTCACCACGATGCCTTTGTCAGCTTGCTCAAAATAACACAGATACCTTGCAGTGTCTCATCACAGGAGAATATTTCACTCAAAGGAGGGAGGACAATGCCAAAAACCAGAGCAGACATGGAGCAGGTTACGTGTGCCGTGCCAGCCGCACTAACGAAGGAGGGATTCGAGCAGGGACAAAGGCAAGAAATCTCTTTATATCGGTTCGACCTGCACCTGCAAGCGCAGACACAGAAGGACCAGGTGTGTGCGCAACAAGTGAGCCAGATCACAGAATCATAGAATCATTTAGGTTGGAAAAGACCCTTAGGATAGTCCATCCTAGCAAAAGCGGGGACACCTGCCCCTGATTCCTCTGAGCTCTGCCCTGCGTCCGGCTGCGCAGCGTGGGACACTGCAGGACTACAGTATGTTACATTTCCAGAGCCAGGCGACAGAAATGCTGTGTATTATAAGGCAACTCTGGTCTCTTCAAGGTCCAGGTCCAGTAAACTGCAAAGTGAAACTCTCAAGATTTCCCAATTTAAAAAAAAAAACAAAACATGTCAGTGATGGAGTTCATGAGGGGGAAATCTTGGCAGGGGGGCAGGACTGGCTCTCACACACTGCTGGCTCCCACGGGAGGCAAAGGCTCGCTACAATAGGCAAACACCTATTCAACAGTAACGTCAACAATAAACATTTTATTCACAAAAATAATTACAAAATTACTCTGACACTGTTAGAAAGTGGTGTTTCAAGTTACACTCTCGTTAGTGGGAAATAATTACCGTAAATGCTCCAGAAATGAAAGCCACATACAGAAAAGGAATTAGTTCACAGTTAATGCAAGGGGAAAAGAAAAACCCAAACCCCGTTTTACTGCAAACTTTCAAACCCAAGGCTGATTGCACAGATCAATGGCTCAAAGACAGACTCGCAATCTACACATGTACAAAATATGAAAACCAGTTTCTTGCTGCTTCAAACATCAATTGCAGTTTAAAAAAATCAGGGCATTTAACTGTAGCTGCAAGTGACATGTCAAAGGAATAATGACACATTGATTAATTTTCTTAGATAAATGAGCTATACTCCTGAATGCTCTTCAAAATTAATTTGCAAGAGCTTAATATTAGGGCTTAATATGTACTTCAGAAGCTGCACGTGGTTCCTCCTAATTGCTTGTCCAGTTTACATTGAAAAGCCTTTCCTGGTGGGTATGGAGCCATAGCAAAAAAACCCCCATCTCTCTGCAAAATGACCAACGTTACGGGGAAT
Source organism: Haliaeetus albicilla (assembly GCF_947461875.1). Classification (NCBI taxonomy): domain Eukaryota; kingdom Metazoa; phylum Chordata; class Aves; order Accipitriformes; family Accipitridae; genus Haliaeetus; species Haliaeetus albicilla. Next base: position 2,404,696 of record NC_091490.1, read on the forward strand.
TAACATTGAATTAATTACTTGTAGCAAAGGCGTAGGTACATTTATGGGGAAGCATTAACAGTTTCACTGTTAGAAGCAAATAGAAGCTGTGCTGTGCTACTCCCGCAGCCAAGCCCTGGGTTTATGGTGGCACTGTGCTCTCCGGATGCTCCAAAATGTGTTGCTGTGGCATTTCTCCTCCCCTGCCGTGCCCCAGGGCAGACAAGCCCCTTCGGCTCTCCCAGGCACCCAGCCCAGGAGCGGCCCTGGCCAGAGGGGACCACGTCAGAGCTGAGATGAAGACGAAGGTCATCACGTGAAACCCGCTTTGCTCCCAGCAATCGGAGGAAGACTCTGATGCAGATCACGGCCTGACCCTCTTCCCTACTTTCTCCTCGTTTCTTGGCAGGGACTTGCCAGGTGTCTTGCCAAGACGGGGCCGGAGCCCAGGAGAGGCACCGAGCCTGGACTCCTGGCTCCGTTCCATTTCAGACAGCTTCGAGTACCCAAGTCCTGAGCGTGAACCTCTCCTTCCAGCCCTTCGCTGCGTCCCTTGGCACCCGCTGCCTCAGCAGACAGGCTTTTTGAAGTTGTCGGTGGGGGGAAGCTGAGTAGCAGCTCCTATTCTGGCTACGACAGTCCAGCTGTCGGCAAAAGTCTGCCTTGGGAGATTGATACAGAAATTCAGTTTCCTCTGCAGTTTTCACCTCTGATAATTTCAATTCTAAATGTGTAATAGCATATTTAAATTTCACTGGCTTTTGTAAGAAATGTGCCTGAAAAGGGGTTGTGCTTGCAGACATAATTTCTGTACAGCATTTCGAGTTCCTGCGTACTTAAAAATAAAGTATTTGCTCTTAAAAATCAACACTCAAACCCACTACAGGCACGAGGAAAACTCTCTTGCTGTGGGTGGAGTGTATCTCCAGTACATCGAAGGGGAACTGAGCCTCAAGTCTCCAACAACCAAAACCCAACCCCGGTAGGAAGAGCAGCTGCTCAGCACACGCAGCCGGCCAGGCGCCTGCTGGTCCAGCCCTTCTCGTGACAAAGCACCAGACACGAAGCCATCGAGGGAAGGCAGGAGGGGCTGTCTGCTTGCAGCTCTGCAAGGAAAACAACCCTCCAAAATTACCTTACAAAATGCTTTCGCCCAGGCACCGTACCTGCCCATCTTTGTCTCGCTCAGGAATAAACAAATGAGATTTTGCTCCTGGGTAAAGTACGTGTATCAGCTACCCTGTGAAAGGAGGAAACCACTGCAAACACAGCGTAAAACACTGTTATCTAACATGGCAGGAGAAGTACTCAGCTTTGTTGAACAAACAAATTGACCTGAAGTTGAGGGAAGAAAATAATGGTGAGAGGAGAATGCGATAACTGACCCCAGCTCTTAATTTCCTCTCCCAGAGGCAGATGCTGCCCGCAGGAGCGGCTGGAGCTGAAACCGTAACCGGAGACCAGGGCAGAGGCAGACAGCAGCAGATGGTGGATTCAGGATATGCAGATTTTGGCTTTATACAAGAGCAAAGAAAGGTGAAGAGCGGGATTGAATGTCCATTGGATATGGATGAAAATGCCAGACTGAGAGCCAGTTTTAGGAAGTATTTATTGAATAAACTCGTACAGCTGTGTCCTGCCCTTCACTATGGGTCGGGACCTGGGTTTACCTGCACTGTCAGAAACTTAGGGATTGGAGATGTGGTATGGAGATTGCTTCAGAAAAGGCACACCTACATTAAGGGATTAAATCACTTGGTTCTACAGTAATTATACTTAAAATCTTTTCTTTTTGCTGAAGCAGAAAAGATCAGCTAATATTTGCAGCATTTCTTACATTCACATTGATTTCTTTTTCTAAAGAGCACCTCTTGCTCTGGCCATTAGGAAAAAACCATGATTGGGATGGCAGCAGCACCCAGGAGGACAGGCTGGACTCCCACAGGTGGCCATACCTGGGTACCTGCCAACTTCCATCGAGGGAAGATGTTCTGCACTTCTTTTTTAACACAGCAACCCTCGAGCACAGCTGCAGGCATCACAGCAAGTCCAGGCTGCAAACGCTCTCCCACCATCAGCTCTGAGGCACGTCAGAGTCCTGCATGACGGGGGACAGAAGATTAACTCCTGCATTTTCCCGTGTTCCCAGCAAAGCCTTCACTGGTTCACTCAGCTGATCGTTCCCATGGTCGATGGGACTCCTGTCCCTACAGGGTTACTGGATAAGGACTTTGTATGGTAAAATCAACGAGAGCTTTTCATTTCTTGAGCAAGACGACCTTCAAACACAACTAAAGAATTTTTCTGAACATTGTAATTAAAGAAATCCAAACCTCAAGATGAACCATGCGTTTATTATTCCAGTCTACAGACAGCTGCGCTACCCTTTTCACTTCCCAACATCAAGAAGTTTCAGCAGATGGGTGTGCTGCAGGGGCGCTGGGAGGGGACTCTCTCCTCCAAACAGAAGGTGATACGGTTATACTACGGCAGCTGTCACAAAACTGCATTTCAATAGTTCACATTACCTCTGCGTCACCGATTAACAAGAGGTGAAGGTTGATGTGCAGGAATCTGGGTCTTCCACCCCAAATTCGGTTGCACCACATGAGGGATCCCTGCGGCACTACCTGGGGCGGGTTTGGTGGGAAAGCTGACCTACACTAGCCTCCCCGCATCTTCAAGCTTCTTCAGGGGATGCTGGATCCGGTGGACAAACCGTCAGGAGAGGCAGAATCCAACACCCGAGTCCATTCCCGGGGCACTCTTAGGACCCTGGAGGTTGTGCCGCATCAAGTTCACGTGCCGGCAGGAGTGAATTTCTTTTTTCAAATAGAATTCTAAGTTTAGCATTCACCTGGGTGCTAATCACAGCTTTACTCCTGGAACTCTACGGGAACCTTCAGGTTTGTCCCTGCAGCCTCCAACCACATTTTCAAGTGACAGTGAGTTTTGGCTACTAACACGAACCAGGTCTTAGTTCCCCCCGCCACATGCAATATTTCTGAAACAAGTACATTAGATCCGTGTCATATTCAACATCCAGAAACAGAGACCCCCAGCAAGAGCCAGCTTAGCAGCTTGTTTGAGAAAAAGCAGTGGTTTTTTTGATAAAGCTTCTCTTAAATTCAAAGTGCAGATATATATTTGCTTTGGTCCCTTTTGCTCCATAGAATTTCTTATCACTAATATATTAAAGTGTTTCCACACCTCTCCTATCATTTACTATTGTTGCTGGGTTTTGCCCTTTTGTTTTTAATTGGCTATATAAGTTTCAGATAAATTTAGCTTTGGAATACACAATATATTAATCTTTCTTAGCTCCTCAAAATAGTTCTTTGAAAAGGCATGTATACAAAAATATTTACTAACTATGAAGTACAAAAAATATATTTGGCTTGCAAGTAAGTGTGTTTTTTCTTTACCAGCTTATCCCAGAAAATACAGCTCAGTTCCAAGACCTAATTTTCCTTCCATCATGAAGCTTTTCAGCTGAGGGGAGCAGGGCTTGTGAAGGCAAACTGACTTCTCCAAGTCCATACCGACAGGCTAGCTCACCGAAGATCAAGAATACAGGATCCTTGGATCAAATTACTGCCTTTTCTACTGTGGGCTCTTAGGAAAGGGGTTTGGAAGAGATGTTAGTTTTACGGCAGTACCATTTGTACTAGAATCTCACGTTCAACAACAAAAATGTGGACATTTTACTTCCAAGCACATCATTTTACGCAGATAACAGGCCACAATTAATGTAGCCGCAAGAATTTCGATTCTCTTCCTCTTGCAGTACCGTAAGTCTTTAGCTACTGGAACCACTACTTCTTCAGGGAGTGTTTTACACACTGATGCACTGTTCGGCACATGTCTCTGACCTCACAGTTTCTTCTACAGCTCTTTGATACTACTGATGAGTATTTTCAATTTACTTTAAAAAAGACCCCGAACAGCAGCCACAAGTTTGCCATCATTGGTCAGGGCCTCCCTTTCAACACCTGAAATAGAGCGTTCTGACTTTTTCACGTGGACTATCTGCGTATTCACAGGCTCAATTTAATGCAGAGGTCGGCTAAGCAATAAATACATCAGAATTTCGGAGAAAAAAAAAAAGCCTAACAAATATATTTGGTATTTGTACAGTGCATCTATTTACCACCAGTCCAAGTGGATACCTATGTATCATAACCTGGCAGTCTTTCTGAGCAGCCAGTGGCTGCACCGCATCCAGGTCGACTCAGTCTGTAGCACTCCGTGTCCCAAATCATTCCCAGCAAAATGACACATTTGAGCTTTTCCCCCCAAAACACCACACACGTACATAGTAGGTCACTCCTTTCTATTCTGCCCTCAGGGTCTCCAAGCAAACCCTAAAACAAGAACAAGCTCTTTCAACACAGTTTGCTGACATGTTTGCAGCGATACTTTACTCCTGAACAGAGAGAAGAAACGTGTGTACGGGTCTGTACTGCCAACAGACACACTGTGCTCACCCCTGTGGAAAACATGGTCCTGTTTGACAACAATCAATTGAAAGAAGCCCACTGCTACAGAACCGGCTGCAATCCGCATCGGGACTGTAAAGGGCCATTTAGTAAATGCATGAGAGAGGAGCTGTGTTCCTTTGGTATACGTTGCTTGAATCCTTCCCAGCCCTTGAGGAGCGTTTGGGAATCTCCACACCAAAGCCTGCAAAAGCCCCGACTCCTCTACCTCTCCCCAGCTGGAGGAAGAGTCTCTGGTCAGGCACTGATGACTCCAGGAAGGTGCTGCCATGCTCTGCCCTGCAGACGAGCAACGTGGTGGCCAGGGACGTTCACAGCAGCCGGCTGTGGCTACCGAGGGATTACAAAGCTGTCGGCGGCTCTGCCCTGGGGACAGACTGCAGCCTAGCGCGCAGAGCTGACCGAGCATTGGCGCAGACTGCATCTGGATCACGTCCCATCCTCTCACCCGAACGTCTACGGCACTGAGTCCAATTTCAACTGCGGTTCTTCACGGGGCTGCTCAGACGTACACCTAACGGGCATCAACAATAGGTCATCTGGCACCAGAGGGTAATTTGAACATGATCCAATCTCTGAAGGAAGGCCCCACATTTGAAAATTAGGTCAAGAAATGGAATTTCTTCCTACTAAAACTCTGGCACTCAAATATACAATCAGTTACCCAGCTTCAAAACAGGAGAGCCCCTGAAAGAAGTCAGGAGAGGGAAAAACAGGGGAAGGTATCAACACCTAAAAAAACATTAAGAGTATCAAATTATGGTGTGATGACTTAAGAGTTTTTCTCTGTGGTCTCTTGCACCTTGGCAGCAGTCATCTGAAACTGCGGCACATATGGCACAATGGCTTTATACTTCAGGCTACTTTGGATACACACATTCAAATTAGGCGGTGTATGCTGAAGAAACCCCACATCTTTGAGGACATTGGTTGTATGGAACGGACACATCACCCCGGAACCTTCTGTTAAAAAAACGTCATTTTCTCTTTTTTCCAGTGATGTTATCCCTAGGTAATACAGGCTCCGCTCAGGACTATCTCCGTCTGTGAAAGCGTCATCCTGATCTGAAGGCTCCGAAAATCCCTCTGAAGAAATAAGGGAAAGCGAAAGAGTCTTGCTGGGCTGCCTGCCGGGCGGATCACGTAATAAAAGGAATGCCCCATTTCCCACCTCCCAAGAGCTACTTGAGAAAGCACCTGTAACTAAGGAATCTTCAGCTAAGAAGCATCTATCAAAACAACTTCTTAGAGTCATTTTCTGTTCATAAAGCCCACTTGATCTGGAGTTACTGATAATAGTAGCATATTTAATATCGGACTGCCTTGTAATTTCTCCACTGATTTGGTCATCACGGGAGCTCTTGGAGAAGCTGCTACTATTGAAATGGCTGCTAGAGCAAGCAGAGTCATGTTCAGAGTCTTGAATTTTTGTAAACATTGAATCAATTACTGAAAAATCTTGT